>NC_056736.1:522538467-522825967 GCF_019279795.1 Protopterus annectens
ATATATATATATATATATATGCACACATATACTGTACCATATGTATATGCACTCAGAGTAACAGAAGACATTTTTTTTTTGGTCCTCAACTCTCAGAAAACCTGTTTTATTTTCTGAACTCTGGGTTGAGGGAATATCGGTCTGGGGAATTGCCAAGGGCACCAAATGAGGTCGCTGTGATACTTGTCAAAACAACTTTTCAATGAATCATCTGGTCAATGGAGCTGAACTATTGTTGTTAGAGAACAGCCATGGAGCAGTCCATGTGCAATGGGAATGGTGCCTACTGAAAATATTTTAGGGAAAAATCTGAGGAGGCCTTTTTTTTCTTCATCATGTTGTTAATATATTGAGCACTCATATAGACACACACACACACACACACACACACACACACACACACACACACACACACACACGCACACGCACACAAATACATGCAGCGCACTCCCCCAACAGCTAATTCACACCAGATTCAGAAGGGAATCACGTCATGACAGGGGGAAAACTGAGGAGGCATTTTCTATTTTTGAGTATCAAGCACTTATGCAATCATACAAACACAGCACCACACTCCTCTAACTCAAAAACAACTTAATGAAGCCATAAAAAGGAATTGTGTACTTTCTTCAGCACTCCCACCAATAGTATGTGTGTGTGTATATATAATATATATATATATATATATATATATATATATATATATATAGAGAGAGAGAGAGAGAGATAAATATACACACACAGGTCTCTGATGTACTCATCTCTCCTGTATATCAATGTACTGCTCATTTTTGTAGTATTACATTCCAACTTGACAAGGTCCACTGCCTGAAAACCCTACCTACCTATATATTCAGAAGTCCAAATGAATCCCCAGCTCACAAGTTTTCAGGTATTTAGAATAGTGCTCCTCTGAAGGGAAGCTCTAGATATTCTTCGTGTTTCACTGTTGCAGTCATCACCTGTGGGTTATCCCTGCTGTGGTAGCCCTCGGCCGGCCCAAATACCACAGTCAATGTTTTTCTGCTTTGGCTGCTATTGCTTGCTGGCTGACATCAGGTCATCAGTGCTATAAAGGAAGGCAGCTGACATCATTACATCAGTCATTCTTGCCATGGAGCCCGTAGCAGAAGCAGTTCGCAAGTGTGCCAGTTGGTCACTTCCAGAGTTCGAATTACAGCTGAAAACGTCTAAAGCTAAGTACCCTGTTGGGGACCCTTTTTTCTTGCACTAACCGATGTCCAAAAAAGTTAACAATTGTCTTGCCTGTGGAAAGCAAATACCACACCGAGACTTCCCCTCATACTGCATCACTTGTTTAGGCCCAGACCACAACGACCCCCATTGCTGGTTCTGTGCCCTCTTTAACACAAGAACTATTCATTGTAGAGCTCTTTTCGTAGCCAGGTATTTTCGTCTTCCGTCTTTGTTTTCTGAAATGGTGTCCATCAGCCAGCAATGAAAAAATGTAAGGAAAAAGATAGAGACAGACCACACAAGGCCAAATCTTTCGATGACTCTACACTGCTAAGCAGGTCGTCAGCTTTCCAAAATTCAGTGAGGCACCTTTGCAGCCCTTGATGCCCGATTCAATACCTCCGCAGGCCTCTAGTGAGACCCTTTCAGAGTCTGGTATGCTGCAGAAATCTTCTTCGTCTTCCGAGTCTTTTGTTGTCTCTGCCTCAGTTGGGTCTGGAGCCGCGACGCAGGCACCTGCTTCCAAGGAGGTCTTTCGCACTACCGAATTTAGACTAAAACCAAAATCCTTTCCCCCAACTACCGTTCCTCTCAGACAGATGAATACTCTTAGGCCTAGAGGCATGGTCACTCCTAAGAAAATTACCAACGGCCACCATTTTACCCCTGCTCTACCACCCCAAGCTCAAATGCTTAAAATGGCAGATCATCTTATCACCCTTATCAGAGGTAGTCAGGCCGCACCTTCTAAAAGGAAAAGAGACCCTTTCCCTGAATTTCTGACAGAACAAAATTATGAAATCTGATTATTCAGATTTTGAAGAGGAACAACAACCTCTTACTGCTTATGAGGATGCAGATGCAGAGGAATCCATTCCTTCTGCCGCCCTACTAGAAGATCTTTCCTTTGGGGAAACCCTTCACCCCCTCAGGGAACATTTCCACTGGAAATCCCAGGACTTCCTTCAGTCTAAGAAAAGACTAAGAGAGTTTCTAGACCTGCCCCAGAACAGACCCTTGGCCATCCCCCCTATCTTAGAGGTGGTTGATGATGTCTTCTTTGAATCCAGCTTAACTCCTGACACCCTCTCACCTGCTCCCAGAAAGCCTGGCAGGTACTACTGAGTACCGGACTCTCACAAATACCTGTACGGAAATCCTGCTGCAGACCCAGAGGTTATTACACAGGGACCAAAAGGAGCTAAGGCTAGTTCTGCAAAGAACCCTACTCCTTCTGACAAGGACTCCAGAGCTCTGGACACATGGGGTAAAAAAGTATACACCGCTGCAACCTTAGCTATTAGGGCACTCAACTGTCAGTTCCACATGTTAAAATATCAACAACACACTTTGGAACTTTTAAAACAAAAGATTTCTACCTTTTCTGACTGTGCCAATTCGAAGGAGCTAACTGAACACTCTTTACACTGCAGATATGACACCCTAGAAGCCTCAAGCAGGACAGCAGTGGCAGGATCTGTCATTAGAAGACATGCATGGTTGAAGGAACAACCTCTCCCTGATCATGTCAGATTTAAATTACTTGATGCACCTTTGGATAAGGACCGGTTGTTTGGAGAAAAAGCAGAAGAGGTGTTTAAAAAGATGGAAGACAAAGCAAAATCTATGCAAACCGTAAAATATTTCTACAGGTACAACCTCCTAGGTTCAACAGGAATTTTCCCTGAAAACACTGGTCCTTTCCTGCACTTAGCAGAGAGGGGCAAGGTAAGCCCCGCAGGGACAGACCACCAAGACTCTTATCCCAGGGACAGCAGAGAACCAAAGAGTGGACTGCTTCCGCTCCAAAGGCAGGGAGTTCTAAGCCACCCCTGTATGGCAAAAACTCTCAATGATGCCCTCTCCCCCCTCTGCCCTCTTTTCACTCACCAAAAACTAGGAGGAAGGCTCTCCCTCTGCAAAGAGAAGTGGTTTTCTGTAACCAAGGACCAATTGGCCTTAAAGATCATTTCCCAGGGATACAAATTCTCTTTCAACAAACTCCCAATTCCAAGAGGGTACTCAGACCTACCTCCAAATTAGTGAGCAGGGGCAGTGAAACAAGTCCAAACTGTCATATCCCAAGGGGCAGTGGAAGCTGTCCCCTCAGATCAAACAGACAAAGGCTTTTATTCCAGACTATTCCTTGTTCCCAGAAAAGAGAGCACTTGGCGACCCATCCTGGATCTTTCCATTTTGAACACCTTCCTGGTGGTCCCCAAATTCAAAATGCTAACTTTGCAGCAGCTACTGCCTATGCTGACAAAAAATATTTGGTTAGTTACCCTAGACCTAAAAGATGCCAACTGCCACATCCCCATATGGGAATCCTGCAGAAACTTCCTTCACTTCAGAGCAGGCTTACAACACTTTCAGTTCTCTGCGCTACCCTTTGGCTTATCTATTGCTCCCAGGGTATTCACCAAATGCTTAACCATGGCCATAGCATTTTGCAGACAGAAAAATATAAAAATGTATCCTTATTTGGACAACTACCTCATTCAGGCAGAGTGCAAAGAAAAGCTCCTCAAGGACCTCCTCTTTGTCAAAACCCTCCTAACCTCCTTAGGGTACACCATCAACGAGAAGAAAGCAAAGCAAACTCCCTCCAGGGAGATCATTTTCTTGGGAGCTTATGGCCTTCCTATCCCCAGAGAAACAGGGCTTCCTGCCTCTCTGTTTTACACAGTTGGCTTCCAAAAGTCACCTCACTGCAAGGAAGTTCCTGCAAGCCTTAGGGTACATGGCATCCTCCATCCTTCTAATTCCTCTGGCCAGGCTTCACATGAGAAAACTTCAGTGTTACCTAAAGAACCTTTGGTGTCAGCATTCTCAGCCTCTAGAGACCTCCCTACCTCTGATCCCCTGTTGTGCCCACAACAAGGGTCTTCCCTTCACCCTCCGCCCAACCACGCAATCCATTACTACCGATGCCTCAGACATAGCTTGGGGCGCTCACCTAGAAGGCAGGTGCACCCAAGGACTTTGGGATGCACAGCACCTTCCCTTACACATCAACCAGAAGGAAATGATGGCAGTACAAAAGGCTCTGACATCCTTCAAACCCCATCTCAAGCCAGGGGTTCTCCTTATCAAAACAGACAACACCACAGTAATGTGGTACATCAACAAACAGAGAGGGGCCCAATCTTACCATCTGTGCAGGCTAGCCATGAACCTGTGGCTGACAGCCTCTTCCATGGGACTACATTTGAGAGCAGAATACCTACCAGAGATTAACAACACCCTGGCAGACAACTTAAGCAGAAACCTTCTGGACCCCCACAAATGGCAACTCCACAGAAAAATCTTTCTGCACATCACTTGGGTGTGGGAGACTCCAGAGGTGGACCTCTGCTTCGCATCCCAACCATCAGCTAAAAAACTTCTGTACCAGAGAGTACCACCAGCTAGCCTGGAAGGTGGATGCCTTGACCTTCCCCTGGAACACCCTTTTTGTGTACACATTCCCTCCTCTGCCTCTTATCCCCAAGGTTCTGATAAAAATAAAAGAGGAGAGGCCAAAGGCCATCCTCATTGCTCCACACTGGTCCAGGCAACATTGATACCCCTTACTGCGCAGCCTGACCTTACAGCCTTCCAGGCAGCTCCCCCTGATCTCAGACCTCTTAACTCATGGGGGGGGTTGCTGCACCCAGACCTGCAGACTCTCAAACTTCAGCATGGCTTATACTCTAAAGGCAAACAAGGGGCCCCCTGTTAATCAAACAGGTCTTAGACATCATCACAGAGGCCAGAAGGCCCAGCACCAGAAAATCCTATGCAGGGAAATGGAAAAGATTCTGCTCCTGGTGCCAGTCTAGAGGGGGGAAATAGCTCTCAACCTTCCATCCCTCTTATTCTGGACTACCTAGCAGAGCTACTTAATAGTGGCCTCTCCTTCTCCTCTATTAAAATCCATGCCTCGGCCATTTCTGCTCATTTTGATACAGAACAGCCCCTGTTTTCATATACTCTGATTAAACAATTCCTCAGAGGGGCTTCTAATATCAGACCTTCCAGAAGGCCACCCACTCCAGCCTGGAACCTGAATTATGTTTTGGAAAAACGTACTTTACCTCACTTTGAACCTGCTGCTTCAGCAGAACTAAGGTATCTCTCTTGGACGACTGCTTTTCACCTGGCTATCACTTCAGCCAGAAGGGTTTCAGAGCTACAGGTGCTGATGGCCATTGAGCCCTTCATCATCTTCCATGCAAACAGGGTCTCCCTGAGGACCAATCCCTCCTTTATGCCCAGGTTGGTATCTGATGTAACTCTCAACCAGGCCATACATCTTCCCACCTTCTTTGCTAACCCTCAAAACAAGGGGGAAAGAATTCTGCACTCACTAGACATGCACAGCCAGCTCAGATACTATCTGGACCGTACTAAACCCTTCAGGAAAACGGACCAACCTCTTGTCAACTTTGCCCCATGGGTGCAGGAGAAGTCCATTTTCAAACAGACCATTTCCAAAGGGATATCACACCGTATCCATTTCTGCTACAGTTTGCATGGGAACCCCCCCCCCCAGGTCTATTCAAACCCATTCCTCTAGGGCAGCCTCCATTTTCACAGCATTCCTCAAGAGGAGTTCCCACCAAGGACATCCTGGAAGCTGACACCTGGACTTCTGTCCATACCTTTACCAAGCATTACCACCTACCTCTGTTTTCTAAGGCTAGGGCAGGGTTTGCCTCTGCAGTTCTGCAGGGCATGTTGACCCATTCCTGGGTCTCTTACTTGAGCCTTCCACTCCTCTTCTCAGCTTTGGGAATCCTACCACAGGTGATGACTGCAACAGTGAAACACGAAGAACATAGTACAGTTGTGTACACTTACCATAAATGTAGATGTCTGAGTGTATTCACTGTTGCAGTCCTGGTTTCCCACCCTCCTTCCCCCTTATATCTTCTTTCTTTAGGGAGACATACGTTTCTAACAGTGGCTTTTAGCCACCAGGACTACTTCACTATTTACTTGGGCCTCTGACTGGTTAGGACAAGAAAAACTGATGTAATGACATCGGCTGCCTTCCTTTATAGCACTGATGACCTGACGTCTGCCAGCAAGCGACAGCAGCCGACACAGAAAAACACTGACTCTGGTATTCGGGCCGGCTGAGGTCTACCACAGCAGGGATAACCCACAGGTGATTGCTGCAACAGTGAATACACTCGAACATCTACATTTATGGTAAGTGTACGTAACTGTACTTTGTCTTTGCTGTGACTCTCCTCTCCTGACATATAGACAGAGGTAGACAAACACTTGTCTGGTAGTTAGGGTATAGGATTAAGCTCCATACTATTGATGAATTGTTTTCTCTGCCCAGAGTACAGGGTTTAATTCCTACCTCCTTCATTTGTCTACTGTCTGACTCTGAGCAAGTCACTTAACCACAGAGTGCTCCCAGGTTTCCCCTGCAAAGGCTTACTCATCAACAAATATGTAAAATAAACAAAATGAAAAGCTGTGAATCTGTCTCTCTCTCTATAAATATATATGTGTGTGTGTGTGAGCAGTGACACTGGATAACTGATGAGTTAGTTGACAGATGCCTGCTAACTTAGTTTGGTTAAACAAGAAAGCCGTTGGTGTTTGTTTAAGATTTTTATGATACCAGGACTGGGGAATATGCCCTTTCCTCAGAATTGTGCGATTACAGAGTTGGCATATTTAATTTTTTTGGGGGGCTTATCTCCTGCATTATTTTTAATTTGCATGAGCTAAGGTTATACCTCAAAGCATGCTCTTTATATTGTCGATGTTCTATTGCCTACCTTTTTTTTTGGTGACTTTGTCTTCCATATACCCATGTACATATATAAATATATATATATATATATATATATATATATGTTATGCATGTATATATTTTCAAGACTGGGACGGGAAAGGACAGAGGATGATGGTGTTGGGCCCAGACTGTTTGGAAGAACCACTGAATTTTCATCATCCAGCTAAGGAAAGCACTGGAAAAATTGAAACAATGTAGCCAAAATAAAGAGATATTTCCTTCCCACGGTCATTGATTGGTGAGCCAGATCCAGGAACTGAAAGTAATAAAAGTAAACCTATCCTGGAGGGGAAATTTGCAATCATAACATAAATGCCTAAGAGACATCCCAAAAATGTCAACCTGTGGGAAGATTTTTATAGACTGAAAAAGATAAGGTGAAGAGATATTTGGGTGTCCTTAAAGAAGTCAGCTAAGATATCATCCAAATAAGGATAAACATAGATTCCCAGTTTTCCTCAAAATGCAGTTACTGGAGCCAGGCATTTTGTGAACACCCTTAGGCCTGCAGAGAGTTCAAATTGTAAGGATGTACACTAAAAATGTAATTCAGATGCAGAAATTCATACAGAAGGTATGGAGTCTTTGTGGAAAAGAGTACGAGTCCAAGCATCTTTTAAATCCAGTGTAATTAGAAAGCAGTGGGAAATAATGAATGGAAACAAGGTGCATCCTTTCTTGGGTACTAGAAAAATCCTTGAGTAAAATCCTTTCCCTGCTCGAATCTAGCAACCACTTCTATCACACCCTATGCTAGCATTTGTGACTGAATGGGAGGAAAATTACTTTGATTTTTTTTTTTTTAAAACAGGATGCATTTGGAGGATAGGAACTCCATTGCTATTTGTAGTCATGCTGAATTACTTATATTACACCAGCATCTCTTGTAATTTGCTTCCAAAATGGTCAGGAAAAGACTGCTGTTTTGTAAGAATAGCTAGGACTGAGATGAGGGTATCCCCCTCCTGACACTTTTTCGTATTGTTGCTTCCCTGCCTTTTGCTGCCCTGATTTAAAAGATTTTTTCTGAAAAAGTGTCCAGGACTGGGGTTTCTGCTATACTTTGGAATTTTAAACTGAAAAAGATTCACTAATCTCTGGATTAGTTGAGATTTCTTTTCAGACCGTATCTCCAAAATGAAGGATATTTTCCAATAAGAAAGCTGAGAAATTTCAGAAACTTGGAACAGGTATTATAACCCCCTTCATGTAAATTCCCCAAACCCAGCAGCTATTCCACCTGTTATTGGAGCCCTGAGGGATGCTTTCAATTCTGTAGGCTCTTCTACTGAGTTTCAACCACTGCGCACAAAAAGCCTGTTATGCTTTATAAGGTGCTATATCACATAAATATCTTTTCTGTAACCCTCTGACTTGAGGTATTCCATCCAGCCCTTCATATTAGATAAAGCACTGTTCTCCCTTATCAGCACTTGCTTGATGTTCAGGCATGGTGAACATGCCTGGAACCTGACCCTTAGTAGCATCTTACATAGCAACATCACAGAGGCTTGGAACATCAGATTGATGGTCCAAGGACTCAGTTATTGCCACAGCAGATTTGTCAGTCTCAAACTGAGAAAGAGAGGCTGAAGGCAGGGTAGCTGTGGAATCCTCTGTCTATTTCTTTTTCTTTTCCTAAAGGGAATGTCTAATGAAGGAGAACCAGATGCCATGGAGATCCAAGTGTAAGTTTTCAGGTGTTTGTACTCTTAAAAACATATTAAGGCTGTTAAGCGTAATGTGAATTGTCTTAGGGGTAAGAGAAAGACAATTTTTTTAAAATCAGGATAGCAGCATTTCATCAAAGAGGAGCTACAAAACAAGACTTCTTTATCTAATGGGACTTCAGTATTTGGACTTTAACATCCTCAGATAGACTGTGTAATCTTAGCCAGGTATATCTTCACATTAAAGACCCCAAAGCTGCAGCTCTGGAGTCTACATCAGCTGCATCATAGGAGTAGTGACCTGAAATACACAAGAAAGTTTATTAGCCAGGAAAGATTTGGTATCAGAAGGAGAAAAAAATCATCTGATTCATGTCTGAGAATGTGGCAAGGAAGAATGGGTCTATATTATGTGATCGAAACCTTAAATTATCAAACACCTAAAGGTCGATCACAAAATATCTAACTCTTAATATTGAAAATGGCCATTTCCACACAGGGAAACAATGCCATTGGCCAAATAAAAAAAAAAAAGTTTTAAACAAAAATGAAGTGGGGGGATGTGGCCCCCACACCCTCCCTAACTAAATATACCAACTCCAAAATCACTCTACGGTGCAGAAAGAACAAAATATGCATAACGGCCAAATGACTCGTTTCCCTGTGAGGAAACGGCCGTTCGCAATTTTCAGACTTTGACATTTAGTGATCGACCTTTAGATGTTCAATAATCTAAGGTTTCAATCATATAATAGGGAACCAGGCCATACTGGCTTGGCAATTTAATTCTGTGAAGGCTAAAGCTAAAGAGGCATAAGCCTTCTTGCCATATCTATCAAATGTCCTTCCATCTTTCTCATTAGGTATAGGGTTGAAAGATAGTAAAGGTTTAGAAGATCCCATTTTATTTAATGAAATAATATTAGGGTATGTCAGAGGATTACAGAAAAGCTATTTTTGTGATTCAGGCACTTCGTAAAGCCTGTCAGGCTTTCTGTGGGTGGGAGAAAGAGCCTGCTGAATTGAAAGCATCCTCTACGCTCCATTATATTTTGCAGTTTGCACATTACTAAGATGTCATCTCTGCCTACTCTATAATGCAATTTTTGATCTGGTTCTACTTGAAAGTCTATATATAGAATACACTACTAGGTGAGCTAACACTATATCAAGGAACTTAATGTTGAAATTAAATATCAATGATAGAAAAAATGTGACAGATGCTCTACATAATGTCCCCCAAGACTATAAAATAAACTTTCTCTTGCATTCACATGTTAGTCACGAACTTCCTTCAGAAATACCATTGACAGGTCTAAGGGAAGAAAAATATCTAAAAATGCAGTTACATCAATCTCTTTGAAAACCGTTAGGTCATAAGGTTGACAGTCAAACCTGTTTGCCTACAACATTGAGAAGTGCTCTGGAACCTGCAGTGGTATACTTCATATGGCAGTGGAATATTTCAAATACTAACATATCTACTGAGAGGCATATTTTTTTCAAGGTGGATGGGTTGTCCTGGAGACTGTATATCATTATATCTGTTTTTGGATATGTTGCAGTGAACTTGAATCATTCAGCAATGATATGTGCGGATAGCTTAGCATCTTGCCCTTTGTGCAGAATGTTTTAGATTCTAGTCCATGTGCATTTTTGTCTCATTAGTCTGCAGTTACTGCTAATATTAGAAGGCAATCTAGAATTAGAGACCTACTTTACCCTCTCTATCTATCTATCTATTTTTTTCTGGTGCTGATGCTCTGATAGCGGATGTAAAACTAAGAACAAAACTAAAGAAATGTCTGATGTTTTCCATCTGTCAGTATTTTCCTAGGTTTCAGGAGGACATGTCAAATGTTGCTTATAAGAGTAAAAAGCCTTTTAAATGATTTTCTTTCTTCCTTGATAGATACAGACTCATGGGATGAGGTCATTCCACAGAAAACCGAAGAGGAGTTCAAAGGTGCAGAAATGTTTTAGTCCTATCATCTTTGGTCCAAACAAGGAGGGAGCTAATAAACAACTTGTTGATCTCTCCTGTTTCTCTGAAGTAAGGGCACTGTCCTTGTCAGCATACATTGTGCTACATAACGCCAGTCACTGTGGTGGGGGAAAAAGGAAATATTCATTTGATATAACAATATTTTCTTTAGACAATGAAAGCCATTCTTTAAGCATATTATAAAAGCTATGAATGAGGTTTGTCGAGGTATCACACTTTATATAATGAAAGGAAAGTGATCAGTAACAAAGATGTTGCATGTTGTTTTGCTTCTAAATTTGGAAAAGAATGTAGTAAGCTGTAAATTTCACGAAATGAGCAATTGATTAAAGCCTCAGTGGACTAGTTAAAATTTGTTTTAAACAAAACCAGGAAAGATGCGGCTTGTTGTCCAGATGGTAGAGCCATTTACTCCCTTAGTCTGGCACTCCAAGACAGATTCACACCTCCTCAGCTCTTCAACTGAAAAGCAAAGGACTTGTGCTTTTAAAGCTTACCACAAAAGTGCTGAAGTGAATTTCTATATCACTATTCAGAAATGCCAGAACAGAGAAAAGACTATATGAACTGCACTTCCTGATCACACTCCCTAACATCTTGTGCTGGGAGTGACTACCCTTTACACCACCTTTGGTACACTTCTGCCAGGTGACATAAACAGATTCAAACCAGCTTACCCTGAACTAACTTATTTTTAAAAAAAATACACTTATATCTGGATTTGTTCCTCGCTTATGGAAAAAGGGAGGCTGTGAAGCTACTATTTATAATTACCAACCTATCAGCCTAAGTTGCTTGGGAGAAAAAAAGCATTTATTGCAGTATAGCAACATTTTGTCATGTTATCAAAGTAGCTGGTACAGTAAACTTGTGTTATAACAAAATACATATACAGAATTTTCTGGATGAGCTATATATTTTCAGGAAAGAAAAAATGTAAAAAGGCTAAAATGCTGCAAAATGGAAGCATAAATCATGAATATGCTTATGCGCTAAAATCATATAATATGTAAAGGTAATTATTATCTTCATCTTGGAATTATGATTTTAGAAGATTTTAAATGGGCAGGACATGTAAGCAAATGGATACAAAAATGCTACGGTCCTGTAAGAATAACACACTCATGTGCCTCTAGAGGTTCGAACATTCTACTTCCCTCATATAAAGGCTTGTTCTGCTTCGTGCCTCCTTGTTAATTGTTCAGTGTCAGCAAAAAATTGATTGCTCTCGGTAATGTAGTGCTAAATCTCCCCTCACTCTTCCTTCATAGTGCAGTTATGTGTCGTGTGCTTTTACATTTCTATTTGCTCTATGACTGTGTACAACAGTGAAAAGACCTTGGTAGTGTGTTGTATTTGTATCAATTTCATTCTAGCCAGATAAGATTTATGTCTTATATCTACTGTGGCTTAGTGGTACTTCACGTTGTGTAGTGTGTACAAGGTCTGGGGTTCGAGACTGATAGGTGTTTGGGGTGGGAAGATGGCATAATGGTTAAGGTGTTTACCTTACAAACACAAGGTGCAGGGTTTGATTCTCACATGGGGTAATTGGCTAGGCTTGAAATGGCCCACGAGGGTAGTTAGCCTAGTACTAATCTATGAACCTATGAACCCATGTATGTTGAGCCTGTGCCTTTTAACAAGTATGTGTGTAACTTCACTTGCAGGTGAGTTTTGTATATATAACACTCTTTTCACATACTGGTTAATTTGATGAATGTTTATTAAGTGACGGCTTTATACTGTGCTCATCAGTGTAGTGCTGTACTCTGTGGTTCTCTATCAGTATACCTCCTGCTAAACATATTTTGCCCTTGCACTTATAAGCTTTCTTACCATTGATCTACTCTTACAATACCACATATTCTGTTATCATGACTTGCTGTGGACCTTCCTCCATCTTTAGAAATAAGTTTAACTTTATTGCCTCCATATAATATTACAGTTTAGTAGAGTTATTTTTCCTTTCAGAGCCTGTAGTCACCACATTCATCTCTGACTCCAAAACTGCAAGAGCTCTGATACAAGGCCCAACTTTGCAAAGGTTTTCGCTGAGAATACTGTCATTGTGCAATGTAGACAAGTTTAATGTGAAGAACATTGCTGTGTGTTAACTTTAACTAGTTAAATATGTGCCTGCCTGTGCTGGAAAGTGGCTGTGACATCCCCCTTCCCCAAACAGTAGTCCTTGCACTCTAAGGACCACTTACTAATTTGGCCACTGTCCTTTCTCTTGAGCAATAGATGCCAGTTACTTAGTGTCTCTAGCTTTCTGTTTTCTGCATTCAGTAAATGAAAGAAAACCTATTCTACTGTGTGCTTCCTTATTAACTGCTCTGTACCAACTATAAACTAATTCTGCTCTGTAATAACTAACCTTAGGGTGGGAAGCCTGCTACACTTAGCCTTGCTACGCTTGTCTTTGTTTCACTCCGTTACCCTTAATTCTGACCAGACTCCTCTTATTCTACCATTATACTTCCCACATACATATTTCACCTGTGACACCCATTCCCTAACCCTCCCCAAACAACTTCATTACTGTCATGCAAACACTCCTGTTTCTATTCCCCTATTTCCCAACTTATAACATTTAACATAATTCCCAACAACCTTTTTCCCCTCCCATGCTTCTTTGAACTATATCCATTTATACTCAGACCCCTCACCAACAGTACCTATTATTCAGCATCTTAACTTCTACTTTCCTAGTAAACTCTAACTACTTCCTATCTTAGCTGCATCCTCATACTTTTATCATTTCAAACCCTTCTATTTTGTACATTTCAGAAATATAACAGAAGATGCCAAAACAACCCCTCTTCCTTCAGCGAAAATACTTCCTTCAAAACTTTTATCAGTTTTCAGTCTCAACCACCACTAAATATCCTACAGCCCTGCAACTCCTTACTTCCTACTACCTGTTGTCAATAAAATACAGACCCCTTTATTTAATCATGCGACTCTTCAGCTTACCCTCTATTCTTCTCCTCCTCCTTCTAACTCATCCCTCATCCTACCATGCCTCAACAATAGCTCTCAACATCTCTCAAAGTCTATCCTAATCACCTATCCATACTTCCACTGTAAACTCTCCACACATTATACCAAACCTATTTAATGATGCCCCTCACCTCTACTCCAAATACAGACTGATTAATTTTATTTTGACTTGAGTTGTAATAGAGTTAACTGGAAAAATACTCTCCAAAAAACAAGAACTGATAATTCCCCAATATACTAAAATCCTCCTAGGAAGAGATATTTACCCTAATTCTGGCCCCACCTATCACAACTAAGATCAAGACAATTCCCTTCCACACACTAATCCCACAACAGTCAACCCCCACCCTGGGAATCTAACTTTTGCTAACATAAATATTAGAAGCATAAGAAATAAAACTACTGAACTACAAGCCTGGATTACCCAACAAAAGCATGATATTATTGCTGTAACTGAAAGTTGGCTTAAACCCAACACATACAACTTTGAAATTATGCCTGCCCATCTATAATATCATCCATAATGATCATATAAAGAGAAAAGGTAGTAGTATTGTTTTATTATTTTCTACTACCACATTTCCCCTTACAACAAACCAATACCAAAATTCAATTCACCAGAGCTTCTTGTTATTTTTCTGAAAATAAAAATATATATATATATATAAACAAACATGTATTACTATCCTTTACATGGCAACAATACAGCTACAATGGAAGAATCCTATATTAGACATCCACAATAATTAAGAAAAAAATACTACTAGGTGACGTCAGTATCAATTGGTTGGACATAACCTCTAAATCCTCTTACATGCAGTATGAACTTACACAGTTTCACACAACTAATTAATAGCCTCACACATCACAGCAAGACATCACATTTCTTATTAGACTGGATCTTAGTATCAGCCCCTAGTAAATTCACCACCACAGGCACACTGTCAGTCTCTCTCAGTGACCATCTCCCAGTCAATACAATTAGAAAGAATATAAGGTGAATGACCTGATGAAACGCATAAATATAGTTGCAAGTATAGAAAACTTCTGGAAGAACCTCATGTTGCTCAGGAACAAACACAGGAATGGTTAAGGAAAGGTGAATTTAAACCAAGAAATGAAAGGTTAATATTGGTGTCCCAAGATAATGGGCTACGTACACACTGGTTTACAAAGTCCATTGAACATGTGGGAGAAACAGACAAATGTAAGTTTTGTAAAACCTAATAAGGTTTGGTTGTGACATACTAATGGCAGAAGGACTGTATACTGAAAGGCATAATAATGTGGCAAAACTGTTGCAGTGGGGATTGTGCAAACATTATGGTACTGAAGTGGCTGAAAAACACTGGAAACATGACCCACAAAGTATCACAGAAATGATGGAAGTCTGCATCACATAGGATCATCCATTACCAACAGTTTAAAAGATAGATGCTAGAAAATTAGATATAGTGTTCCAAGAAAAGAAGACAAAAATAGCATAGTTCATTGAAATCATCATACCTGTTGACTACAGTGTCCTGCATACAGAGAGACACAAAGTTATAAAATATCAGGATTTGCAAGCAGAAATGAGAGCAATGTGGAAGAAATATACCCAGATAGTTCCAGTAGTAGTAGGAGCAACGGGTCATATAAAAAAGAGTCTACAATCATATTAAGACATACTACCAATACATGTAACTCCATACAAATTGCAGAAGGAATCATTACCAGGCACGTTGAAGGTGCTGCAAAGAACACTTTTGGCTGACATCGAAGAGTGAAACAAAACTAAGCTCATGAACTTTTAATTGTACTTTGACTTAGAAATGGGATCCATTCCCATCATGGTATTAGAAACTCAAAAGATTTGGAGAAATTAAAAAAATAGACATCTCACACATCCACTTCAACAGCAAGTTTATAAAACAAAATGCGGCCTGTCCAAGTTTAACCCAGAAATATTCATTACTATCTTAACAACTATTAACCAAAGCATCCTAAAAAATCCTTCCCTTAGATGATGCTGTAAAAGAATACAATACAACTTTCTTAAATGTCCTAAATAGCCTTGTACCTCATAGAAGGAAGACACTAAAAAGAAATAATGCAGTTTGGCTATCCAAAAAGAGTGAAATGCTAATTCAGGAAAGAGAAAAAGGAAGTAAAGAATGTTAAAAATACAAAACATCACAATATCTCAAAAACTTCAGAGTGCTCTGCAACCATATTAAAAATCAAATGAATGAAGACAAAAATTATACTATAACAACATTCAGAGCTATAGTAAACACAAACCTAAAAAATAGAAATAAATCAGCCATTAAGGAAATTACATCACAGCCAAGCATTCAACCCTTGACCCTCTCCCAATAATTCACTACTCGAAACTGCATTAGAATTCAACTCTTATTTCATGGATAGTATTGGCATCCCTAACCAAGAATTCCCCAACATCTAATCCCAACAGTGTGTCCAACTACCACATATCACCACATCCACTTTCGCCTTCAAACTTGGTCCACATCCTATATAAAACTACTATTAAACAAACTCAAACCATGCTATACTTCAGCTGATGACATTCAAATCAAGTACCTTAAAATAAGAGCCAACAGTATTGCTTGTCCTGTCACAATACTTATAAATAGGTCAGTCCATGTGTCGCACATTCCCTCTCTCTGGAAAAAAAAAATCACACATTATACCTCTATACAAAAGAGGAAATTCAACAGAAATCACTAACTTTAGACCTATAGCAATCTCACCCCCTCTCCAAAATACTTGAAAATGTATTCAGAAACAGTTTCTAAACTATATACTGTAGGAGGAAGTCCTTTCCTCCAGACAACACAGCTTCTGTTCCTCCCAAAGTACTAACTCAGTACTTCTAACCTTTATAGGTAGTGTCAGTAAATCTAAAGATAACAGCAAACAAGTCTCCTCCTTATTTCTAGATTTCCCTAAAGCCTTCAGCAGAGCTCATCACAGCAAACTTATATTTTACCTACCCTTTTATGGTTCAAACACTACTTGTCCAATAGGTATCAGTCAGTAAAATGGTAATCCACCCTCTTCCCATACCTTCTAGTCACTACAGGTGTACCACAGAGCTCTATTCTTGGTCCCCTCCTCTTTAACATCCTCACTAACGCCTTCCACACATTCACACAACAGGTCTCCCTAATATAATATGCAGATGACTCCACACTCATATGCAAATCAGACAACCTGGCACATCTCCAAAAACTACCCAGTAAGCTTTAACAGCCACTAAAATATGGCTTTCTAACTCACAATGCATGTTCAACCCCCCAAGAAAAAAATACCTATTTTTTCCCAAATGATGAAAAAACACAATTTAAAATCTTTTAAAATCATCTCTTTTAATAAAAGAACCACTGCAGTCACTTCTTGTAGCACATTATTAGGGATAACAGTGGATAATAATCTTAAATTTGACCTGCAAATACAAGATTACATGATAAAAAAACACACCAAAATCTAGGGATGCCTTACAGAGCCAAAAACTTACTCATTAACGCAACTAAAAATACATTTGCCACTACTTCCTTCCTTCCCTCACTACTTTCTAGCACTCTCATCCTTACTAATCTCCAGCCATCACAAAAAAAAAAAAAAAAAAACTTGAACGATACAATAAAGTGGCTAAATTTACAGCATTTACCCTTTTAGAAACCACCACTGTATAGCACTAAAAAGCCGAAACTGGTTAGAACTACTCCATCAACTAACATACGCACAGCTTCTTACTACCTAGAAAATTATCCAGTATACATCTGCTTGTCTAGCCCTAAATACCATTCTATATAACTATGCTCCCACTCAGTCACTATGATCCAGTGACCAAAGAACTCCTCTCTGTCCACAAACCTATCACATTTGGTGGGCAAGGTCTGTACTCATATCATGTTGTAAGGCCTGGAACTCCTTACCTGTATCCATCAGGCCAATATCATCCCGCCAGTCCTTTAAAACCATTCTGAAAAACTTCCTAGCCAAAATCTAGCTCTGTTCTTGCTCATGCCCATGATAAACTATATCCCTAAATATGAACAGATACCTTACACCTCCTTGCTTCTTCTTCACTCACTTTCTTACATCAATCAATTTCTCTCCCCCCGACTCTGTATCTAAATATGCCATAATCCTTTTTTTCTCTCACTTCATATTGCAGGTCCTGTTTATATTAAACTAACTTACCTTCAATTTCTCTAAACTGGTTATATTTCTCTAAATATTAAATTATTGTCATATAAGTTGTATCTACATTTAACTGTTTTCATATTATGTCTAATTTGTTATAATTATTTAAATTGCAAATATTTTTGTATTATTCTTAAAATGTTTTTGTAATACTTTGGAGCACTTCTCTTCTCCCTTGGCCTCTGCTGAAAATGGGCACCTAACCCACTTAGACTTTTCTGGTAATCAAATGTCAATAAATAAATAAATGAATAAGACCTCTCCTAGAATACAGGACTGGGTTTGGTTCACATAATATGAGTGACATAACTAAACTTGCATGTGTTCAACAATACTTTACAAGATATATCTGGTCACTTAAGAATATATACTATGAAAACTAAATGAGGACCTTAAAACTTTATTCTGTTTACTTTTCACCCCTTAAAGCAGACAATGATAAATTTACTAACACAACTTTAGACATTACTTTCATCTCTCATTTCAGGTCTGCCAGGCATGTCCAGCCTTTGACATAGGCAAACTTTGTAGTTGCCTCTGGTGCCAGTTATCTTGGGGTACCTTTCCACCCTTTATTAATTATTTAATGTATTTATTTATTTTATGTATTTTTAATTAACAATACGAAAAAACAAGTAAGTAAATAAAGGGCAGAAAGATTATCCTAGCCAAATAACCTATATGGGTACGGGCTTGCTGCTGACTTCCTACTCTGTAGTGTGAGTGAAAAGCCTGCACATGTTAAACTGTAAAGGGGAGTCCAATCAATTCATGAAACTTCTGACTATCTGTCATAACATGACAAGAAGTACAAAGCTTGCAAATATTAAACAGCGAAGGGAACTGGGTATTCACTGTTCAGGACAGCAGCAACAAGTAATAGTGTATGGAATGTTTTTTTTTTTCCTGGCAGGCAACCAGATACAAGCTTAACAGCCACTGATTCATTGGACAAAGCCTGTTGTTCATGCAACAGAAAAGTCAAAAAAAAAAAAAAAAAAAAAAACTAATGCTCAGCATAAATGTGTTTTCACTTAAGCTTTATCAAATGCATCTAACCCAGTCAGCAAGCACACTTTTTTAAAAATAAAAGGCACATGACCATCTACATCATTCATACAAAACTTTTTCAAAACAACAGTATTCATTTTAATAACAGCTCTATAATTTGTGCACAATATACAATTCAACAAACATAATAGACAAATAGAATGGTTAACATTTTAGTCTCTTTCATTTTAAAATCAGTTTTAATGATATTGCATAACTCAGATAGATTGCACAGGATGCTTATAATTCTACTATCCGTTTATACTTTATTGATTCAGTGTTATTAATCAAGTTGCCACCTTCCTTCTCAGATTCACACATCTGCAAAACCATTAACTTGAAGCACTGACTTATATTAGTAGAAATGATATGGCTAGCCAATGCATTAATTCTATTCCTTTTCATCATGTTATTAATATGTTCACACATCTTTTCTCTAAATTGATGTTTTGTTTCCAGACATAAAATGAAGTACAAATTTCACAAGTAGCTAGATTTGCAATAAGCATTATGTTGAAAAAAATAATACTTTTTTTTAGTAATTGGATGTTGAAATGTTTCCTTTTCATTAATATATTTACAAATCATACAGTCCCCTGCACATAAATGTCCCCTTTCTAATAAAATCTAGATATTCTCCTTTGTTCCCTTTAACACGACTGACATTTCAAATTCATATTGTTCTTAAAGGTGAAACAAGTGATTTCCCCAATAATATTACATGTCTTTGTCTGTAGTTAGGATGTTCCAAACAAGGCTCATTGCAGGAGTTCTGTTGATCAGCATTCTCAAAGGGATGCCGCTTCCATTTGTTCATGACTTTGACTCTCACTTCATTAACTTTTTCTGAGTATTAACCTCTTTCATAAAAATCATTAGAAAATATATTGAACATGTCATCTAATTCATGATTGTTACTAGTCAGTCTAGAAGTTCTCAACATTTGTCCTTTATACACATTTTTAAATACAAATGATGGATGCATGCTACTGTGATATAAATAAGAATTTTTCTTTCATGTTTTCTTATATATCTCTCTGTTGATAATGTGCCATCTGGCTTCTTCTTAAAATTAACATCTATAAAGTTAATCTCAAGACCTGAATTATTTAAATCAAACCTTAAAAAATATGCAGTTGGTTCTACATATATTTATTTTAAAATTAGGGAATGATCCATAGTCACCATGCCATGGCAAAAAATATATCACTGACATCTGAAATAAAACAATAATTGTGACTTAAAAACTTTGTCATTATATATAATGGGATGCCTCTACTTAATCAGCGCTAAATTTGCATACAAGATCATCAAACAAAAAAAAATCTATTCTAGTATTAACTCTCATAACATGCAAATAGTGTTTTCTCTATAATATCTATCTTATCTTTAAATAACTATGAATAAACTATATCCCTTCACCAATGGGAATACAGGTGAAAAGTGAGTATGATGACTAAATGAGACTAGATAAAATGTATCCAACATATTATTCAAATCCCATTTTTATAACTTCTTAAGAAAATATCTGGCATCACTTGAAAGATGTGGAAAATGGTTTACATAAATACAATGCATTTTTTTCCTAAGTAAATGATAAAAGGTTTCATGACAGAGGCTCTACCTGATGCAATAGATCTCATTTGTGTTTTTTGCATATTTTTATGAATCTTTGGTAGACCATAAAGCATTGGAATTAATGGTTCACTTGCATAAAAATATTCAAAAAGTTCTATGGCACGATTAGACTCATATGGAAATTGTCAATAAATCCATTCAGCTAGCTACGACCTATTCTTCCCATTTTTGCAGATGGGGGTGGGGTGTCACATCAACAGTGACAATCATCTACAGCCAATGTTCACACCACAGGGTTGCTAGCCTTGTCTCAGTTATTCTTTTATAACACACACACACACACACACACACACATACACACACTCACTCAAACCTATGGCCTATTTAGTGCTTTCAGTCCACATACTGTACATCTTTGGAATGTGGGAGGAGACTGGAGCACCCAGAGAAAACCCACGAGCACAAGGAGGACATGCAGATTCCGCACAGAAGGCATCCCAGCTAAGAATTGAACCTAAGAACATCCTTCTGTGAGGTGACCCTACCCAATTCACCACTGTGCTGCTCATCAAAAATAAATTATTTACTTTTATTCATAAATGTGTAAACTCCTACCTTATTAGTCACCTCATAAACAGTATTGTCACTTAGCATAATTTTTATCTGATTAACAATCTATGGTATCAAAAAACACTATCCCAACCCTTTAACTGGCTGGTTTAATCATAATATTTGTGTTGTTTCCAAGTATTTATAAGGCCCAGCTCTCAGTTTCACATAAATTAAGAAACCCGTTTTTACCTTTTTTTTCATTAAGAATGTTCTGATTTCTCTCTCATACATTTGTAAGAATGCTTCTGACAGTGGATGATTGAGTGAAGTAAAAATACTTGATATTTTAAAAATATAGGCTTTGTCAGCAGAAAATAGTTTAAAAGTTCAGTTTCTAATAAATAGTTTAAAAATATTATAGGTTTTGTTAGCAAAAAAGTTGTTAATTTCACTTTCTTACAAATATAAATGCAAATCTGTCAATATGTCTATTACGTCTTTGTCTCTCAACATAGTCCCCATAATTATAGCATGATCTCCTGTGTGGACTCTTTCTCCTGTCTTGATCTGTGTTATTGAAAAGGGTGATTTGCCTGAAGTTCAGAAAACTCATGTGTATCTGAAATACCCAGTCTGGCTGAATCTGCTGGTGTCATTTTGATGGCTGACTAGCAATATATGCAGGGGTTGTTGATGAATGATGTTCCCCAGATCTCTCAACCCATGGCCATGAAAAAATATGGCCACTATTGAAATCACTTTTTTAGTAGCTATAATCCTGTGTTTTTGAATTACCACATCATCAAGCCACTCGTATTTGGCACAATGTTAAGGGAAGAATTCAGAGGTTCTAATCTGCTTGCCTAGCAGGTTGAGATCAGCAAGCAAATCAGGTTCAACTTGTTGAAAAACGTTGTCCATAAGACCCATATGCTCCACGTTTAATTTAAGATTTAGTTGTTGCCATCTTTCAAAAATTCAGGGTACTGATCCTCAATAGTGGGCATCTTGACTACACATGAATCTATTGGTTCAATATTTTTGCTGAAATATACATCAAATGTCAATCTTTGCCATTGGAGACGCTCATATTTCAAAAATGTTTGCTTTAAATCCTTGATTTGTTCATGTGCATGAGGTTCTTGTCCAGTAACAGCTATACCAGATCCAACTGTTTGGTTGTTACCATCCATTTATGGATTACTAGTCATTTCTAAACATTTTAGTAAAACTGTAAGATTGTACATCATTGGAAAACACTGAAGGGGGAATAATCCAGTTCTGGAATAATTCTCCCAACCATGTTTCAGGAATCTGAAAAATCCAAATTAAACTTAAATAATAACCAAGTCACTGGACAAAGTCTATTGCTCATATACCAGAAAAGACAAAAGAAGCTAGCAATGGTCACCATGTGGGAGATATAAATTCAAACAAAAGTTATGTACTTACCATAACAATAGATCCATGCTGTCTTATTTTCATCTGGTTCAACATGTGGGTTGTTGGCTCCGACCTCAGTGCCTTATACCATAGTATCAGATTCGAGAGTTCTGATTCCTCCCTTATCCACAATTCTCCTCTTCTGCCTGAATTACTTCAGATAGAGTTTCCTGGCTGATTTCAATTAGTCATAAATTATGCAGGAAATAATGGAGAAAGAGAAAAAGGAATACACTATATACATCAAGTTGTACAATGGTCTGACAGGGTCTAGACAAGGTCTGGTCAATCCCTAGAAGAAGAAAATGACAATTTGGCAGGTGGGAGGGGAGTTGAAACATCAAAAATCCAATCAGCATACACGATTTTTAAAATAAAAGGGAAGGACACGTGACAATCTACATTATTCATACAAACCATTTTCAAAACAACAGTATTCATTTTAAAACAGCTCTGTAATTTGTGCACACCACATAATTTCACAGACATAATGAGTAAATAAAATTATTAATTTTTGAGTCCTTTTCTTCTTAAAATTGTTTTTTTATGACAAACCATTATTCAGACCAAGTCCATGTGATACTTTTAATTCTACCATCCATTCATATTCTGCTGAGTCAGTATTATTAATTGAGTCTCTATCTCTCTCACTAGGTTCTAACATCTGCAAAACCGCAAACTTGAAACATTGATGTATATCAGTAGAAATTACATGTTGAGCGAATGCATTCATTCTTTTCCCTTTTGTCATGTCATTAATACAGTCATGCATCTTTTCTCTCACTTAATGATTGATTTTCCCTATATAAATTACTTCTCTTTTTTATGTTTGCTGAGTGCTCTATTCAGTAGCTAAAATAAACCCAGATTTGCTTCATTCTCCTGTTCATATGGGGTTACGTGTATTGGTGGCACATTTAGTTATGCTTGAAAATTCTTTTTTTATTAGTCGTTTTGATTCTACTATTACTGGATGTGTCAGTGTATCTTTCTTTAATATTGCTCTTATTTCTGCTTGCATATCCTACTATTGTATAATTTTGTGTCTTACAGTACATAGGACACTAAAATCACTGGATGTAGCAGGATACTGTACAACTGGCCAGTATTCCAAAGTTTAGATGCACCTTCCTCATGTGCTGTATATCCGACCTAAGCATAAGGACTACATGCTAGTACATAAGGAAAATATGAGTGTGAAATGAAGGAAGACAAACTCAGATAACAATAAAAGAAAAAAGGGGAAGGGAGAGGAAAAGGATTTCAACCTCAGCCTACAATAAAGAAGAAAAGGGGACAATTGGAGGGAGGGTGCATATACTCTAACAGTGATCTGAAAGTACAGTTTTGTAAAATCTTACCATAACAGCAGATGTCCTTCTTTTCACTGTGGCAGTATTCTTCACTGAAGGGATCTCCAGCCAAGGCTAGTCCAATGTCTGACAACAAGTTTATAGTCATCTGCAAAACTGATAAGCCATAAACCCTTATGCTGCTTTAACCTCCAAGAAGAAAATGCTGAAGAGGAGTGACCCAGATTTGAATCCTGGGGTGCACCACTAGTGACAGGTATTTTGCATACATGCATGCATACATACATACAAATATTTCAAATACAGGCATCAATGCCCTTCTAGCCTGCCAATATACCAAAACACTTGTTCCCATAAGGTACAGTCTGTTCTTAAAACATCTAAACTAGTACTTCCTTTAATGTAATTTGGTAGTCTGTTCCATGCATCAGATACTCTGTTAGAGAATCAATTAGTGCACTTCTTATTCCTATAGAATCTTCTACATAGGTTGTCCGATGATTCTACAGTACTCTTTGATAACCCCCAAATATTCCCAGAGGTAGTTGTCTCTAAATATTTTAGTCTTTCATAATAACTTAAATTTTCACATCCATGGATGGCCCTGGTATATTTCTGCTGTACTATTTCCAGTTTTCTCATGCTTGCTTTCTTATAGGGTTTCCATATTCTTATTTCATATTTAAGTTTGGGTTTAATGCAACTAACAAACAATGACTTCATCATTTTTGATTCCCTAGACTCTACAAATCTTTTTATACAACCTATAGTTCTATAACTATCATTAACCAAGTGATTGATATGATTAGAAAAACGCATAGCTGGATCTACCCACATACCCAGGTCCTTAAATGAGTCTAGTTTCAATCACTGTGTGCTGTATTAAATATTCACCTTTCAGTTTATGTTTCCCAAATCTCATATGCTTAGTTTTTGATATATTTATTAGCATGTTATTCTCCTGTGCCCAAATGGTCAATTTACTCAAGTTATTTTGCATACATGTCTTATCTGTAACGCATATAATCAGTTTACCCAATTTCAGGTCGTCTGCATATAGACTGTAGAACACCTCAGATGAAAATGTTAGGTCTGAAAGATACAATCTAAACAAGTAAGGGCCTAGGACAGAGTCCCATGGGACACCCTGACCAAGGATTCCAGTTACTGTATGATACTTGCCATGTCCTATTTGTTAGCCATGCAGCTACCCATCTTATCAAGAGTACATCAATATCTAGTTGTACTAATTTATTGATGAGTGTTTTGTGTATGACCCTGTCAAATGTTGAAGTTAAATTTATATAAATTACAATTACATCACAGCACATAGCTGTTATTATATTGTTATAGAAAATCATGTTACAGGGTAATATATCTACTTTCAACATATGCATGCTAATATATGGTTTCAAGTAACAACCTATCCATTTCTGACAATAACGTATCTAATATTACCTTCTCCATTATTTTTCCACAACACGAAAGTAGACTTGAAAGTCTGTATGACTCTGGGTTTGTCCTACTCCCCTTTCCCTTAAAGACAGGTTTTATAAGCGCATGTCTCCAATCTTGAGGAATCTCCCCATATTTATATGACCTAGTGAATAATAGATATAATGGTACCATAAATTCTTGCTGACATGTTTTCAGGTCATTGTTACTAATTCTGTCTCCTCCCTGTGCTTAGTTAGGATAGAGTTTGCACAGTTCTTTTTCAATATAATGTAATTTGATTCCAGTATCTGGAGTTACCTGGATGTTACTAGGACAACTTATCACCCCTTTTGATGAGCCAAACTGTTTTGCATAAGATTTTGTAAATATATCTATAATCTGTTGTGTATGATAATAAATGTTAGAATCTGCACACAGTTTATCAATTTGTATGTCTTTACTCCTTCCACATCTTATGTATCTATAAGAAGATTTCCTATTATGCTCAATAGCTTTAGATACATTTTCTTCAAATTTTTCTTGATCTTGTCTCACCCTATGCTTCATCTGTTTGTCCAGCTTGTGCTTTATTTCGTTTTTTAAAGATGTAGTTCAGCCTCTCTTCTATTTCTTCTATTTATTGTCTCTCACCATAATCAGATATCTTGCTGTTATGGAAATATATCCCCTGACGTTGTATGCCTAGATCCTGATGTTAAACATTTTTTTGATTTTTTTGCACTCAGGCAATTTCTCTTTCAGACTTTTCCACGCTCCAACTGCTGTTTTTCCACTGAACACCTCACTCCAGTTAGTTTTACATAGCAACTCTTTTGCTTCCATATAATCTGTAATTAACAATTTGTGCATTTATTTAGATTTCAGTTTGGCAGAATTATAGCAACAAATTAACCTTTATAAAACCCATGGTCACTACACATCAACGGTGGTAAAACTTGACTTGAAGTAACAGCAATTTCTTTATGAACACAAAAAATGTCTAGTACGTTCCGTCCCCTGGGAGGTTTTTTTTACAATTGTTGTTCCTGAATATATGTTGTGAATAATTTCCTTACTAATGTTGTTGTATCAATATTATTCCAGTCTGTTTCTGGTAAATTTAAGTCCCCAGGTAATATTATTGGAGGTGGTAAAGCAACCCACCCTAATTTCCTGCATTTAATTTGTAAGCAAGTTTTCTGTCCATGAAGTTACACAGCAATTAACATTTATCTATGATAGTTTATCAACAATACCAGAGTGTGGGATGGGGTTGAATACCTCTGTGAGCTCTAGAAATATGGTGTGTACTGATTTGCCCTTATCTGTTGCTTCAGTAACATTCTCGAAAAAATCAACCAAGTTAAGTACGCAGGATCTTCACTTGACAAATATGAACTGACCTGGGTGGAGATCTTGAAGATTACCTGCATTCTTATTTATTAATTCCATAAAAATCCTTTCTGTAGCCTTACAGATAAGGTTGGTCAGACATATGGGTCCATAATTTCCCGGATCTACTGATTCCCCACCTTTGTGTAAGGTGATGACACTTGCTGTCCTCCACTCACCCAGCAGAAAACCTGTTTGGAGGGTGATACTGAATAGCCCCTGTAGTGAGTGTCCTGTTTCAGGCTGTCCAGTATGCAGCCGCATAAGTTAACCAGTTCCCTAGAAGCTAACTGCTTGGCCTTGGATAGTAACTCATGGACTTGTTCATAAGAGCTTTGTGGGGTATGTGATGTGGGTATGAAATCTGGAATGTCTGGGGGGGGGTGAAGTTTGAGCTAAAATATTCGCTATTAGATTAGCTATTTCCACTGAGTCAGAGTATATGATATAATTTACTATTTGCTGAGCACAGTGTTAGGCATGGTTTCTAAGATTTCTAACACAGTTAAAGAAAATGTTGTGGTTGTCCTTTTTTTGCGTGGTTATTTTTACCTCATTTCTGACTTTGGTTGATTTGATCTGAAGTTGCTCTGTTAAGTTTAGGTAGGTTTTTTGTTTTTTGCATCTTTGAAGTTACATTTATTTTTATGTGCAATATATTTTTTTCTATTACAGAGCATGTTTATATCTGGATTCCACCACATGAGTTTATTTTTGAATGGAGCATTTTATTACTTTGGAGGGGGGTAGATGCATCTATGCAGCTATTCACATGTGCAAATAATTTGGTGTTAAAGGATTCCAAATAAGTGGTGGAGTCATTGGGTTAAAAGGAAATGTTAAATTTAGACAGGCTGTCACTCATTTTCAGTTGATTTGCCTTCGCATAATCACCAAATACAATGGTAATGGAGGATGCTTCTGGCTTCAGTCTTAAAAAGAATTTGACTAATTTGTGATCTGATTTGACCTGGGAAGGAGCTACAGTTGGTAGGGAGCAGAGCTCTCCCATACTATTAAGGACAAAGCCCAGGATTTTGTTACCTCCAGTTGGGGTGTAGATCAGCTGGTCCAAAGAGTTTGTATTGATGAAGTCCAGAAATCACTGGGCAAACATAATAGATGATTTATACATCTCCCAGTTAAACAGGGGTGGTTGAAGTGCCCTAGGGGGAATAGTGTTTGGCTTAATGCCTAGGGAATCCATACTAGTTACGTAGGAGTTATGGCCTGATGTAGACAGAGGGGGTCCTTTACTTAGCCATGGTGTCATACGGGTGGAGTATTGTTAATAACAAGCTGGACAAGGAGGAGTTCCAGACCATTATCTTGTCTAACTAGATTGTAGTTGAAGTGTTTTTACAAATATGGAGACACCACTACCTTTAGTGCCTTCATTTATTGTTATGGGCCTGAACGTGTGATAGATGTTGAAACCCTGCACTGAATGGGTGCTCTCAATGGTATTGAACAAGGTCTCCATGACCATACATATAAGTGTTTTCCAGAGTAAGGAGTGTTGTAGAGAGTAGAGTATTTTGTTAAAGCTCCTAGCAATGAGCAGCAGTACTTTTATGTTATCTGGATTCTGTTTTATGTTGGAAGCTTTTGAGGACTGATCATGACTAAAAAGGCACTACTGGAGTGGACAAGGTTTTACCAAATATACAGAAGTCTTTGGGAGGGATAGGTGCAGAATATCCTTTACGAAGTAGTTATATATCATCTCCTCCCAGGATGATATATATATATATATATATATATATATATACACACATATATATATATATATATATATATATATATATATATATAAACGCTCCTCTTTCAATGACACCAGACGGTAAGGCAATTGTCAAAGTCAATAATCTTTTGCTCATAATGTGGCATCATGCTTAGTGATGGTAAAATGTCAGACACATATTCTGAAAACTCCATCATGACTCCCTTTATATAGTCCTGGGAGGTACATCTCAAGACATTTACACCCATGTGCACTATGACTGTGTCATGTGTGTGCTTGTGGTACAAGATCTTGAGTGCATGGGTGATGATGTGATTCCTGACACCTGATAGGGAACTGACAGTGACCTTCTCCTTGCCCAGCCTGATGAATGGTACATCGATGTGTCTCACAATGAAGTCACCTATGACTAGAATGTTGGCCTGTGTGTAGGTTTGCCTTACAGCCTTTTGAACTGAGGCACTGTGGTTACACTTAGAAGGACTTTGTGATTTAGGCAGGTTATGTTTAGGAGCCTCAGCATATGTAGACATATGTGTTTGGTCTGATCTGTGTGTGACATTTATAATTTGGTATTATGTAGTACTGAAAACCTATTTGTTAACTTCAGTGTCTTTATGTCAGAGTTTTGCTTCCAACAGTATTAAGTAATTGCATCTCTTATACACTGTATAGTTTTCAGTAGTAGGTGATTGCCATAAACATGAGACAATTGTTGCATTGTCTCAGGATGCTCATTTCAACCAAGCTAGCAGCAGAGATGGGTGGAAAGTCCAAATCCATGGTTCAAGGTGCTTGCTAATGTGGGCTGAAGGGGAGGTACCACCCATGTGGTTAGTAGTTGATTAACTGGAGGTGCTATCTGCCTAGTATGGAGATAGTACTGGTCTCGGCACAGCTGCATGCAGCTAGGAATTAACGATCTTTAGCTCATTCTCTTATCAAAAGCAAAAGAGTAGCATTAATACCAAGCTGTTTCCTGAGAATTAGCTAGAGATGTTGCTGAGTCCAGTACACTTGCTATCATCTTCTCTTGGTAGATATTCTGGATAGAAGCTTGATGCAAAAGACAGCCAAGTTGCACAAAGGCTCTGAAGAGTTTCTCACCAAAACTGCAATCAGACTATCAGTGAAGTCTCTCATACACACTATACAATCAGAAACCAGAAGGAATCAATGTTCCTTTGCTCCTTCTCTCAATAGAAGCAAAACAGTAGCACTAATCTCAAGCAGTCACCTAAGAAGCAATTTCAGGCTTTCCAGTAACTGGTAATTTTTAGGAAGGCTAAGAAATAATGCAACCTGTTCATTCCCTGACCAGGAGCAAAACAGTAGTAGTAATTCCAAGTTGATTCCTGAAAATCCGTTCCTAAGCTTTCCAGTGATTGATAGTCTAGTCCCAGATGTTACAGATTTTAAAAGTAACATGGGGGAAAGGGTAATTAATATTTTGAATATTGCAGTGTGAACTAAATTAATAGGATAATATGAAACAAAGGCTAACTCAAGCTTTAACAGTGTAAGGGGAGGGCCTTCCCAGTGTGTTCTTCATGTGCCCAATAGAATGACTTAGAAGAGACGAGACTGGGAGAAGTTTCTAAAGTCAAGATTACAGAAGGGGACAGTAGCTCAAAAACCACCAAGGAGAATGTTCATGAAATTCAGGCTTTAAAAGAGTCCTTGCAGCTTTGTGGAAAATAACAGTTCAGGATGGCTTCCTTCCTATGCATTACAGTACAGTACAATACAATACAATACACATACAAAGTCTCTCAAAACTTACCCAAATATATCTAGGGCCCCAGGTACATTTCCATTCAGCTCCTTCACAGCACAAGTAGCTACAGTAACACAGATAGAGAAGACTTTCACATGTTTCCAGATTAGGCAAGGCAAACCCCACAGGTACAACAGCCTTCATCCAGCTTTCCTCCACAGGAAAACACTCTTTTCAAATACCTTCTACTCAAAGATGCTGGGACTCATCCTCAGATGTTTCTCAGATGAGCACACTTAAAAGGCTCACTGAGCTTAGATCTAAAATACAGGTGGTTTTACTCTGACATGACCATCTGTTTCCTACATGTAAAGCTTGTATCTGTCGTCAACAATGCCCCATTTAATGTACAGCACACATGCATGTGCATATATTAGTTTAAAATAAATATCAGATATGAGCTGTATAACTTTAAGACTATTGAGTGAGCATGTATATCAGTCCATAAAAATTAGTTGGAATATAGACTTCATAGAGGCTAGACCAAATCTCCTTTCCCTCTGTGTTATTTATTATGCCTTCTGGCATGACAGCTACCACTTACTGGCTTGTCCAGAAGATGTCAGTCAGCAGAAATATTTAGAGGCATGAAATAATAGCAGTTGTTTGGACACAGACAGTTCTACAGAGATCTTATAAGAAAACCTAAATGTGATTAATTAATCAAAAGACAGAAAGGAAGTAACTACATTTTTATAGATTCTGGAAGTAGCATTTTGGCAAAATTCCTACACAGCATATTAACTGAAGCATATAAACACATGATATAAAAACAGTCAATCAAAAATGAAAAAACCACACTGCAACACACATTAAGCTATACAGAGGAAGAACACTACTATATTACTCTGGATAGAAACAATGGAGGACAAACATTTTCATATCATTAAATCACAAACTTACCCTTGGAGATGGTATTTTAGCTCGCTTTCCTTTCATGGCCTGTTCGATGTCTTCTTGGGAAAGCAAGCTATAAACAAAAATATTACTGTCTGCTCCACAGCTCACAACAAACTGTCCATCATAGCTACTGCAGACACTTCTGATGCATCCATATTGATTGTCATGCATGGGGAGACTCCAGTACCCATGCATGGATGCCAGAGTGAGATCATTAGCCTGAAGTGGGTAAACACGCAGAGTACCATTCTCCATTCCACAGATCATAAGCTGCTTGCTAGGATTGGAAATAAAGAAAAAACAATATATGTGTTTAATAGGTAGAGAAAATGGTCTGTTATATTAGTAATGTACAGAACTGAGACCTGAAAAAGAATTCACATTAGACATCCCTCCTAGAATCATAACTCCTTGAATCTTCTTCATAATAATCTTTTTTTCTTCAAAGTGTGTTTACATGTCATAAAAAATACATACTACCATAAATCAGTTAACTTGTAGAAGAGCACACAGTATCAAAGATCATGATTTGGGGGAAAAATTAATTACTTCATTCAACCTCTATGGTTAGATAGATGTAATATTTCTAAATCTTTAAAAATAAAACCAAACAGCACTCCAAAGGATAAATGCCTCATTGAATGAAAAGAAGCTTAAATAAAATAATCCAACAGTGTAAAATTGATAGAGATTCCTCTGATTTTAAGAAGGGACATGTTTTTACATGACCACGTAATGACCACTGTACCAGGAATGCTGAAGTGGTTGATTCAAATCGTAGCATGCCAGAAGTTAACAATAGCACAAGTAATTCCAGAGGTACTGTTAGTGGGGAACGAACCTCTGCCTGTGCAGTAAAGGAAATTTATCCCCACCCATCTACATCTAATGTGAATGTTATTGATGTTAGTAGGCCTACTCAATCACTCTCCCTTGGGAATGATGTTAGAAGGAAAATGACCCCCTCAACAATATCTGTTCCCCACAAAGATACCATGGCCCAAAGTAAGGTTTCTTCTCCAGCTTTCCTTTTACCCATCAGTGTGAACAAAGGGAAAGGCAGGACAAGCTCAGTGAGTTGTGGATGGCAGAAATGGAAACATTCAATAGAGAGGAACTCGGGCCAAACTTTGAAGAAAACATGGAACTGAATGGGTCCAATTGATTTGGAATATTTCTGATTGTGCCCTAACTACTGATGAGGCATCGGCTTTGGAGAAGGGCCTTACGTTTATTCCTAATAAGAAAACTGATATAACAGACACTTTACTTGACATTAAACTATTTAGCAGGAATGTATTGCTGAAACTTGAATTTGGCAATACTTTATTAGGTGATGGTTTGTTTTTTAGACCAAGCATTTATATGCATAGTTCACATCCTTTAATTTATGCCTTTAACAAATGTGTGGAAAATGACTCATTTGATTTGTATGATTCTAGAGCATTTCTCCCCGGGCCTCCCCTGAAAATTGGCTCTGTTCCAAGTCGGACTTTCCCAGTTAACAAATGTTAAATAAATAAATAAATGATTCTAGGAGTACTCATGCTTCTCGTAATAATAGGAAGCCTAATTTAAGTTGGAAACAAAGGAAAGCTCTGTCACAATTGCAAACTGATGACACCATAATTATTAGACCAGCTGATAAAGGTGGTCCTGTTGTTATTATGAATAGATGTGATTATAATGCTTCTATGCGTAGTATGTTGAGTGATAGCTATTTTTATTTAAAGATAGATTTGAGTATGTGTATAATTTAGAATGTAGGATTTATGATATGTTGGAGGATTTGTTTAAAAGTTAATTAATATAATCTGACATACTACATTATTTGAGAGTTGAATACCCACTTATTCCAATTATTCAAGGACTACATAAAATTCATAAGAATGGCTTGAAATCTCCTCTGTAGCCCATTGTGGCTGGCAGAGGTTGGTGTACTGAACCATTGTCCTTGTTTCTAGAGAAGCATTTATGCCCTACTCTTGATAGTAACAGGTTTGTTTTAAGAGACTCTAAGCAGTTTCTTTTAGATTTATATAGTTTTACTAGTTAATTAGCAAAGGAAATGGAATTTCACCTTTGATGTACAATCATTATTCACTGTTATTCTTAACATGGTTGGCACTGACTTTGTACTGAGATATCTTAGTACACACAGTGAATACAGTGAGACTCTCATCAATCTCGTGTTTATTTTTGGAGACTTGTCCTTGAAAATAATATTTTTATTTTTGATGGTGACATATTTCTACAAAAGAATGGCGTAGCTATGGGCACTTCATGTGCCAGTAGCTATATCAACATGTTTACACCCATGTGGGAGGAGGTCCACTTAATTACTAATGAGTTGTACTCTATGTTTACCCCTTTCTATCATCGCTTTGTGGATGATTTGTTTATTTGGACAGGGAGTAATGACCAGTTAGTAACCTATGAACAAATTAATGAAGCCACAAACTATCTGAAATTTACCATGTCCTTTTCTCTCATTTCAATAGCCTATCGTGATGTATTTGTACAAAGGCTGGATAATGGGATGGTCAGGACTGGTGTCCATAGGAAACCATGCTACAGAAATACTGCATGCACCCTCAATTTGTCTTTAAGAATGTGGTAAAAGGACAAGGTATAAGGGTATCTAGATTGAATGCCTGTAATGATGGCTTTCACCCTGAGTTAGTTAATTTGAAAGCTAGGCTTTTAGCCAGGGGATAACACGCTGGGGAAGTTGACACTATTTTGATTAAGATACCTGATCAGAGTAGAAGTAGGGCCCATCCATATTTTTTCACTGGAGGGGCGACTCCAGATGATAGTAAGGCCAATGAGGTTGTTAATAAGGTAAGGTTACCCTTGTACTACACCACTGACATTAATTCCATCATGGACATAGGAAGGACTGGGACATCCTCACTACAGATTCAGTTATTAGAGGGATTATAGGAGACACTCCTACATTTTTGTTTAACTGCCTTACACAGCATGTGGTTTACTTCACTAATTGTGTAGTGTGTGCCTCCTATTATGTGGGTAAAATAGGATGTTCAAAGACAGGATTAGGGAACATCTATACAATATATTTATTTACTATTTATTTATTTTACATTTGTTAACTGGGTAATTCCGACTGGACCAGGTCCATTTTCAGCGGAGGCCCGGGGAGAAAAGCTCCAGCATCAAGTTATACGAATACAGTGCATCCAGCATAATACACAAAACAGGTTACATCATGTATGCTGAGCATAGTAATATAACAAGACATTAATAAAAACACTCCAGGTAAAAGAAGACATAGAACATGGGTAAGAAGAGAATATATCAAGTAAGATTCTACAGTTAAAAGTACCCTTTCAGATGACCAAGCCTACAGGGGATCAGAGATCCAGCATGTGATCAGAGAGGAATTTGGGGAGTTAATAGTAGTATGGGTAGGGTCATGTGATACAAGAGCATAACCAGGTACTAAGAAGGTGTGACTTGAGGGAGTTTTTGAATATGAATGTGGGGGGGGGCAGTGGACACGGATAGGGGAAGAGAGTTCCAATTTCTGGCAACGGTGTGGGAGTAGAGCACTTTCCCTGCATTATTGTTAGCCTTGGTGATGGAGAGGAGAGATTTTTCACTGGATCTTAGGTACCGGTTTGCAGTATAGACAGTAAGTAGGTTGGATAATGAGTTTTTTTTTTTCAGGATATTTGAGAATATTGTAGGCTGTGCCCAGCTGGTGATAGTTAAGTAGCTGTGGTAGCTCAAGCCATTTTAGTTCTTTTAGTGCAGCACGGTGATGGGTTCTATAGGTTGAATTAGTAGCAAACTTGCCTATTTTGTTGTAGCATCATTCTAGTTTGTCTAGGTCACATTGTCTGATTTGGGTAAAAATTGGTGCTGCATACAATAGAGTTGAGAAGAGGTGGCTTTGTGCAAGAGTGACTCTTGCTTTTGTGAGAGAAAGGACTTATGCCTGTATAGGGAGCCTAGTTTTTTGGTATGTGAGATGTGAACATCAAAGTGGAAATTATTGTCTATTTCAATGCCCAGAAGTTTGGTGTGGTTAGAAGGGGAGATGACGGTGCCGTCCTGTTATGGTAAAGGAGAGGGTTTTTTTTTATCTATTAGGGGTAAATAGTAGCAGTTTTGTCTTTTTGGGATTTAGAATTAGTTAGATACCTGATATCCATTTTTCTACTGAGTTAAAGGTATCTTGAGTGAGTGTATGTAGGGTGGTGGGAGATGAGGCGGAGCAGATCAGGGTTGAATCATCCGCATATTGTATGAGTGTGGCATGTTGTGTAGTGCTATTGAGGTTATTTGTGAAAATAGAGAACAATAGCGAACCCAGTATAGAGCCCTGTGGGACTCCTACGGTGGTTGGAAGTTGTGTAGACAGAGTTCCTTTCCACTGGACTGATTGTTGCCTGTCAGATAGGTAGTTTCTGAACCAGGTTATAGTAGAGGAGGTGAAGGATAATGATGTTAGTGAGTCTAGTAGAATGGAGTCAGAGACCATATCAAATGCTTTTGAGAGGTCTAGGAAAATGGCTGATACATATTTGTTATCTTTCCTGTGAAGGTTTATATAATTAGTGAAGGATAAAAGGGCTGTGGTAGTGTTGTGATGTGGTCAGAAACAGTGTTGTGTGGTAGATAGTAGATTGCGCATGTTAAGAAATGTCATCACTTGCAAGTGGATGCATTTCTCAAGAATTTTGGATAAGGGGCAAAGGATGGCAATAGGTCGGTAGTTGGAGAATTCGTAAGAATTACCTCCTTAATGGAGAGGAATGATTTGAGATACTTTCCAGAGTTTGGGTATGTAGGATTCTAGTATGGAGCGGTTGATAAGAATGGAGACAGGATATGATAGGGAGTCACTAGCCGTTTTTAGGTATGCAGCAGGTATGTTATCAGCTGCCAGTGTGGTTGGCTTTAGTTTTAGGAGGAGTTTTTTGATAGTTGAGGTGGGCACTGGTGATAGGCTGAAAGAGGGGGTGGTGTGGGATAGGTTAGGTTGTGATTGAGGTAGACTGTCTTTGGTTATTTGACTGGACAGGGCTAAGATGGATTTAGTAAAATGGTTATTAAATTGAGAAGCTATGTCTAGGGTATTGTTAGATTATAATATAAGGATAGGTTCTAGCAACAATGCCCTTTCTTAGCATGTTATGCAAGAAGGGGTTAGTCACACCTTTTGTTTTATAGTCATTAACCATACCCTTCCTAGTATAAGAGAAAGTTATATCAGGAACTGCACTGAGAGTAAAGAAGGGAGATGGATCATTCGACTTAGGACAGATGGGTAGGCTTAAATGAAGAAGCCTCTTTTAAACCTGTATGGAAATCTAGGCATTTAAAAGTGTAATGACTTTTTAATTGAAGGTTTTATGATCATATATATACATATATCTATGCATATATATATATATATATATATATATATATATATATATATATATAGCCCATATCATCGAATTATCATTTCATTGAATTGCAAACCATCGAAAACCCATTTCATCGAAAACTCATTTAATCGAATCTCAAATCATTGAAAACTATGAAGCAACTACAAATAACATCCCAGACACTTTGTACCAACTCCAAGTTTGCACTACAGTGGGGGAAAAAGGTAATTTCCTAACCCCACTGTAGTGCGACCTTGGAGTTGGTATATTTAATTATGAGGGGTGGGAGCCCCCACTTGGGGTGCAGGGGCTTGCCCCCCTGCATAAATGTAGTAAAAACATTGTGGAATGTTATTTGTAGTTGCTTCATAGTTTTCAATGATTTGAGATTCGATGAAATGAGTTTTCGATGAAATGGGTTTTCGACGATTTGGTCTCGATGGTTTGCAATTCAATGAAATGATAATTCGATGATATGAAGTGGAACCATATATATATATATATATATATATATATTTTTTTTTTTTTTTTTGGTCATAGAATGTTGTTTTTTGTTATTTGCATATTTGCTTTCATGGTGAAAGTTAGTTATAAACTCATGCTTTATATTGTACTCAGTATGTGCTTAAGGTACAATCCAATGCTTTTTATCATGTGATTTTTTTATCATGTAACTTTCATCATGCAAACATACAGGTTATGGGGTGTGCAATATTTTGGTCTGATGAAGCTAACTGTGAAAGCTCTTATCTGTTCTTGTGCACTGGGTTCATTTTAATAAACATGCTTGAAGTTTACTTTTATGGTTTTTCTCAATCATTAGTTTTATTTACTGCTCCAATTCCTGAGATAATTCCAAAAACCCAACTGCCTCTTCTTTGGTCTATTCCTGCTATAGCCATAAAAGTAATTACTACAAAGAGGAAAATTAAAGTTACCCCCAAAATCTGGTGTCGAATTTATTAGTATGACAAACATTATTTGCATTAGTGAATTGCATACTACAAAAATGAGAACTTCTAATCTTGCATATCAATATAAATCTTGGCTTAAATTTAAAGACTTGCTTGAAAAATATTAATGGTTGATTTGTAAAACTTTGATGTATTGATCAGCTGTGGACCTATGTAAATAGTTATTTGTTTATTTTATAACTGATTTATTTATTGTTTTTAAAACCAAATTGAAAAAATTAAAAAAAAAAGAAGATTATAATTTGAATTTGTATAAGATCCACCTGCCACTAGATTGACATTCGTAAGAAAGAATTCTGCTCATCTATTCCGTTCATGGGAAACAAAATACAAAACAGAAATAGCAAACTATAACATGGAAATCTGTAAACAAGCAATTATAAATATTGATGCACAAGAAAAAACACCAAAATTATAGCCAGGCTTTAAATAAAGAAATTTATATGTATTTTCAGTATTTATTACTTCTGCATATTTTTGAGTAAGTAAATGTTTAACTAGACAAATAAGAAAATAAATGCATAACAGAAATAGTAAACTACAACATGACAATCTATAAAAACACATCCATAAATACTGATACAGAAGAAAAAATGTCAGACTTGTGGCCAGGCTTTAAAAGAATAACTTTATATGCATTTTTAGTATTCATTATCTTTGCATATCTTTATGTATGTAAATGTCTAACCAAAAAACAAATTCATTTTATTCAGATAGTAGTAGGAAAACAAATATCATCAAAACAGAACTGGGCAGTCTGTAGCAAATGCATGTGCCTTTTTGAGTAGAGTTGCTCCACTTCTGCCAATCAAAGAGTACAGCAGACTTCAAATGTGATTAAAAGAAAATGGACATGATCAAAGTGAGTTCATATTTATCAAACAAAGTTGCCTCAAAGAATAATCAGTGAACTTCTGTAGCTTACCCTGAGCAAGCTTAAACTGTTTTTTTAGCTATTTGCTGCATTATTTTAAAATCTGCACTTAAAGTTACTTTTTAGTCGAATTTGATCGAACGTTTGTTTGTTTGTTTAATTTAACTGTTGAGACTGCCCACTAAAGTGTGCTAGCCTGTGTAACTGATTTATCACTGTTTCTGCATTTTCTGTGTGTTTCTATCAAAAAAACAAAAAATAATCCTTGTTTTCCCGCCTCTCCTCGACTAGTTTAGACCAGTTTACAGGCATTGCTGTATTCTGGGCTGTGGTGTAGTTCCTGTGTTGTCCATTACCTTACTTGGATAGAAGGAAGTTTCTTTGCTCACTAGTGGGAGTGGGGAGCCTTGAGCAGCCTACCTGTCCCTGTAGGAAGTGACCTCAGCACAAGAGCTGTAGTAATTGGTTGTTTTGGACCATTTCTAGCTCTTTTGTAGTTCCCTGTTTAAAATCCGCATTTGCACTACTTTGCGCGGTTGTGCGCATAGCCGGGTAAACAAGGTTAAACTTCTTCTGGCTCGGCCAAGTCTGCTCTTCAAATTTTCCCTTAAGGAAGCTCTACTCTTAGTATAATCAGACTACTTGCTATACTATAAGCCTAGCACTTGTTCACAAAACTTCTCTACTAAGTAAGCACTCTCGTACTAAGTAAGCACTACATCCACCTACCACCCCTGTGAATATCCACTTCCCTTAAAGGCACAGCACTCCTTTATACTGTTCTAGCATGTCGAGTGGTAGAGTACTGGCGTCCTCTCCAGTTCAGCTGGTTAATCTGGGTATCTTGAGACAATGCCACAATTGTCTCATGTACAAAGACAACCCTCTCCTCCTCCCAACAAACACAAATACATGTGAGAGATGCAACTATATAGCCAAACTGGAGGCTGAACTCTCTCAACTCAGGGCTGGCATGACCAAACAGGAGGAGATGGTAACCACACACACAGCAAACCCAGTCCTACATAGACCTACCACAACTGCAAACCAAACACATAAAAACACAAAGACATACTCGGAGGCTCTAATAAAAAACTTACCAAAACAACAGAGGCTCCCAAAGCAGACATCCAAAAATCCACCACCTCAAAACAAAACACATGCAACACATGCTTCAATAAATCAGTGTGTCAACCAATCACAGCCCTTAAGGCCAAATACCATGCCTGATACACTAGTAATAGGTGACTCTACAGTCAGACACACTGATGTCCCGCTTACCAGGCTGAACAAGGAGAGGGTGACTGTGAGCTGCCTATCGGGAGCTAGGATCCGCCACATAATACACGCACTCAGGTCACTCCAAAGCAAGTACAAATATGACTCCGTCATTGTCCATGCTGGCGTGAATGACCTGAGACGCACTCCCTGGACTACATGAAAAGAGACATAGAGGAGCTCTCTGATTATGTAGCCCAGGCTGGTATGACCCTGACCCTGAGCAGCATCTTGCCCTCACCAAGAATGATGCCACAATACAAAGACAAGATGATCAGCTTTAATAATTGGCTCAAGTACTGGTGTCATTCTAAGGGGATCCAATGTCTGTCTGCCTGGGATGACATGTTGGACAAGCCACACTGCTTCGCAAGGGACAGCTTGCACCTGTCACCACTGGGCTTCCGGATATTGGCCAAGGCTCTTGCCACCCCCATAGTGCCTTTTTTAGGCAAGGTTCAAAAGACAAACCCACCTCCTTAGAAAATAAAAATGAAAAAAAATTAAGGGTAATGCTGCTCAACGCCAGAAGTCTAAATCTCAAGATGCAGGCACTCGATGCACTCCTCAGTATGGAGAACATCGACGTCTGTGCAGTAACTGAAAGCTGGTTCAAGGCTCCTGAGAACACCCCAGCACTACCAGGCTATACCTCGTATCATGCTTTTCGGCCCCAAAACCCGGGCCGAACCACAAAGGGAGGGGGAGTGTCCATATTCATCAAGGACACCCACACCTCCAGGTTAGAAGCAACACATGAAGCATCAGAGACCATACAGGTGCAACTAACCATAGGCAAAACTGCTATACAACTGGCAGCATGTTACAGACCACCCTCCCAATCTCAGGAACCCCACTCAGCCTTCCTGAAGACATTGGAGGATATGAATGTATCACAAAATACCATCATACTGGGAAACTTCAACTACCCAAACATAGATTGGGTACATTATTCTAGCCCTAACACCCTAGCCCAAAGGTTCGTGGAATTCATAAATTCAAATGCAATGGAACAACTAGTCACCTCTCCCACTAGGGGAGATAATATACTAGACCTGATCATCACAAACATGGGGACAAAATGCTCCACACCGGAGGTATACCACTCACTAGTGAGATCTGACCACAAACTAATCACCCTAGATATACATATCCCACCTCCACCCCCAGCACAAAAGACCACAGTGAAAAACTTCTCAAAAGCAGACTTCACTCTTCTTAAGACTGAGATGGTATCCTTTAAGCCCACTGGGCCAGTGGATACCACATCCCACAATGCCGAATCCTTCACAAATGCTTTCTATGGACATCTCCAAGAATGCATGGATCATGCAATCCCAAATAAATCCAAGTCCCTCTCCACCAAAGGCAAGTGTCCTGTCTGGTGGACCTCAGCCATTAACAAATTGTATAACAAAAGAATGAAGCTACTGCACGACAGAGCAAAATCCCATAAAGGGAAAACATCTCTGATCAACATTAGCAGAAAACTACATTCTCTCATAAAAACATCCAAGGCCAACTTTGAGAGAAAAATCGCTAAGGACACTAAAGATAACCACAAAGCCTTCTTCAGCTATGTTAGAAACCTGGGCGGAAACCCTCAGATATGCTCAGAGTTAGTTCACAACAACAAAAAATACACTGAACCCACAGATATTGCCAACATTCTGGCTGACAGGTTCAGTGCAAATTTCTCCCCTCCCTCACCCCCAAAAGAAGAAATACTTATCCCAGCTGAATGTAATCCCCATTTGGTATGTACCTCACCCGGCATTTGCAACAGCTGGAGAGACCACAAAAGTACCTCACCAAGATGATCAAGGGTCTCCAACATATGTCTTATTCTGCCAGACTAAAGAAACTCCAGCTCTATTCAGTAGCATACCGCCTGCTCAGAGGTGATCTCTGCCTGACGTACAAGGCCATGTCCAATCAGGATCTGATGGACATGCTCCACCTCAAAAAATCCAAATCCATCAGGACTACGAGAGCTAAAGACTTAAACCTCAGCACAAGTATGAATAGGACATGCTGGCGGGATAGATTCATAACCCAGAGGCTTCCCATGCTTTGGAACAAGATCCCAGTTCATGTTAGGCAGAGCCCCTCACTGACTCTCTTCAAGAGAAATCTTGATGAGTGGATGGGAGATCGTAAGTTTACCCCAGGGGTCACATCTGTGTCACTGCTAGACAGGGGCACACTAAACTAATTCTATTATATAAGGGGGCCTTCATTGTGTCACTACTAGACAGAGGCACAGTATTCTAAATCTATTCTGTGCATTTTTGTACCATTTCATGGGGCGGCGAAAGCCACATCACTATGGCTAGGCTTACAAATGCCCCAGGGCAGATAGCCTAGTACTAAACTATGAAACTATAAACTAGCTAAATGAAGCTAGATAAGCAGACTTCTACTACACAGGCTGATGCCCTAGAAATTTGCAAATAATTAAAAGGATAAGGCCAGGAGAAGAATCTTTTGTAAAACAAAATGGGCGGTGCAACAGTTTTATTCACCTATTCTTTCCTTCATTCATTTTCCAAACTAAGTGCCTTATAAGGGCTGTAGAAGTTATTTGCTGAACAGTATAAGACAGACTTCCCTAGCACCAGCAACAATCTTCATTTCATCCTATGGGGTTCCAGATTGTCTCAGACATGCTGAGAGATAGAATAACTCTAATATATCCTGGATCTGTCTCATAATCTCCTCCTAGTGGGCAGTACCTAGTACACCACCCGTGGAAGACATCCATGAGTCATCCTTACAAAGTGCCCGAACCAACTCAACTGACTGATCTCAATATGAAAGAGCTGAGGCTGCATTCTAAGATCTTTCCTGAATGCCAAGCTCCTCACTCTAGCAGAAAGTGGCCCAATCTCCTTGTAAAGCAACCCAATTTCTATTGCTTGTATCTGTATTTTCATCCCTTCAGTTGTTACCCAAACATCATGATCATTGGTAAAGATGGGAGTATAATAGGTGATGATGGGATATAAACTGTGACGCAGTTCTTGCTTCTCTACTGCAGCCCAGTGTAACACTTGCAACACTGCTGCCTTGCACTCTTCCACTGTTCAATATCCAAATCTCCTATTTCACTCACTGAAATGTCTATGCCACGTCACCTAGAGAATGCAATCCACCATTTTATGAGAGAGAACCAGGACTTCTGATTTGTTAGTGTCAATTTTCATCCAAACCACTTCACATACAGCAGCAAATGATTGTAATGGACTCTGGAGATCAGAAGACAATTAACATGCAATGGTTACCATTAAGGTATGAGAGCAAATAATCTGCAAATAAAGATGCAACTTTTGCATACCCCAAATGGATACTCTTTAAACCTTGGCTGCAGTGTAATGTCTTGTCCATGAAAGTTACAAATCAGTAACTGTACACAGTTTGCAGAAGTCCTATGTTCACCTTGAAAATTGTTCAATGTAGTGATAAGAATATGGACACAATCTCATTCTTCAAGTATTCGTTCCAGCTGACATGGGGCAGCAGCAGCAGCCTTGGGGCTAAATACTGTTGTAGAACTACCCAAAAGACATTTCAGGGTACAGTCATATGCCTTCTGCAAGACAACAAAACAAGTATAGACAGTATTGGACAACTCCCATGATTCCTTCAATATATGTCCAAGGACAAATATACAGCCTATTGTTTAATGTCAAGGATGAAACCTGCACTGTTCCTCCTGAATCAAATCCTCCATTTCAAGATGAAGGCATCTTTCCAACACCATTGTCAGGCATAAATATCCAAAAGAAAATAAAATGTATCATGGACTATGTACTTAAGTTCAGTCCAGCAAAAAAAATACAGTTGTGCAAGTCCTGCATACCTGTAACAGTAGGCATTCGTAGAACATACTGCCTTACTGACATTTGAGTAGTAGTGCCCTGCTACCCTCCTCTGGCAGACTACTAAAGCTCAGAGTGCTTCCCAATGCCTGTCTGTGTGTGTGATGGATCAATTACCTGGTAGTGCAGGGACTGTCTTGCAGACGCAAAGGCAGAACCCTTTCAGTTTTCAATGGTCCAGCCAGAAGAGGAGATGGACAAGCCTTGTGAATACCTAGTGTTCCAAACCATAACAAACACACACACACACACACACACACACACACACACACACACACACACACACACACACACACACACACACCAATAATGACTGCAAAGCAGCATTCAAAAGCAATCCAAACACTGAACTATGTACATCCAAAAAGGGGGATGGTGGGTGGGTATTGCCAATAACAATGTGCATGTTCTATGAACATTTACTTCTACAAGTACGTAGGACTTATTCAACTATACTATGTTTAACTAACATGCTACATTACTGGCATTTAAGTAGATTCCCAAAGCTTAGCTAAACTGGGATGAGGAATGATAAAAAATCAGGAGCCCCTGGAGAATGCTCCTAGCAAAGTCTGCTCTGGATCTAAAAAGCCATCCAGCTTGTAGTGCTTTTTAAAGATATGGACAGAGGACCAAGGTGCTGCTTCTAGGATACTTCCAGAGTTCACTCTTTCTGATACATCACTGAAGAGTAAAAGGCCCAGGTGGAATTCACTTTTGCCTTGCCTGGATTCACCTGTGTAACAAAAGAACAATACCAGAAGACAACTAACATGCAATGTTTTGCTTACAGACAGGTTGACCCTTCTTGCCCATGGGTAGGAAATAACACACCTTTCAGCCTTCCTGAAGGATTTTGCTCTGTCAAAGTAGTACTTTAGCTGAGATGGGATGTATGATGCCTGAAGAGTCAGAGAATGCCAAGTAGTCCACTCCCAAGCGATCGATGCCAACCAGTGCAAAGGGTATAAACTCACATCCCCTTGTTTGTTAGGTTAGTACATCACTGTGGTGTTGTGCATAACCACCAGAAGAAGACCAAGAGTCCATGAGTGGTGAAGGACTTTCAAGGCAGGAATCACCACCATTTCCTTGATACTGATGTGCTTCCATGCATCTTTGGGCCTCCAAGTGGCCCACACTTGCACTCCCAACATTCCAATAAAAAAAAAACAGTCTCAGCAGCAGAATACACTAACAGAATAAGCAGAGGAAGGAAATAAAACCCCAAAGGGTTTCATATCTGAACTTGACAGCTGAACAGATCTTGAGTAAGGAGCAGTCTTCAAAGACATCCTTCTCTTGCTATGGCAGCAGAAAACTGGAAGGGTCCTGCCTGTGGATCTATAAGGCAGTCTCCGCACTGCCAGGTGACTGGTCCATCACACCCACAGACAGGCAGTGAGAGGGACTCTGAGCTTTAGTTGACTGGCAGAGGAGGGTAGCAGGGCACTTCTACCTGAATGCCAGTAAGGCAATGTTTTAACTAAACATCTAATCTTCAGGATTCTTAGTCAGCATTTCCTATCAGTATGAATATTTCAACATTGTGCAGTGCCATTCTGGAGAAATTTATTAATTGTAGTTTGTTATGAGTAAGATCTTTTTCTCATCACCACACAATGTGTCAGCAAAACATGAGCTTTCCAACTTTTTATTAATTGTAGTTTATGAGTAAGATCTTTTTCTCATCACCACACAATGTGTCAGCAAAACATGAGCTTTCCAACTTTTTTCTATCAAATATTTACTTCAAAAGGTAAAGGCTAAACTGAAATTTGTAACTCCGTTTATTTCTTTCATATGCAAACTTAATTTGATCTATACAAATTTTCCACTTTAACTGAAATGTCTACAGCTACTAGTTCATCTTACTGTGGCAATGTGCCTGTAGACCGTCAAACAGTACTGCCGCTTCAATCCTCCTGTCTATACCAGGACCATAATCTAGAGGAGTGCAAACTTCAAAGGGAATTCAGCCTAATAATTTGCTGTCAAAGAAAAACATTGTGAAATGAAGAGCTAGACTGAAAGGAATAAGGTTAACTTTTGTCTTTATCATAAAAGGAAAAAAATGACATTATGATGCTTTCTTCCTTGAATCAAAAAGGAATGTGTAGAAAAACACTCCCATATCTCTCAACTGTCCAAATTTTTGCAGAATGTTCAGATTTTTGCCTTTTATTTTTGGTGTGTTCCTGTTAATAAAATCTGTGTTCTTTCCGGCAAATCATTGAGGATTGAAGTGACTACATAATGATATACATTTGAGTTTCAAACTTTATATCCTTTAGAAAATGCATGCAGACAGAAAACCTATTTTCTATCAGCTCTATAAGGTTATAAGAACAATGCTGAAAATTTGTTCCTGATTTTGGTCCTTTGTTTCCCCATTATTTTTGGCTTTGTCCAGATTTCTTGCACTCAGAGCTTGAGAGGCATGACCATTTCAACAGAACCTCAGATCTCGTCCTCCCTCAAGGGGCCAAGAAATCCACTTTACTGATGAATTAGTTTGCCACAATTCCTTCATTCAGCTTCCCTGAGAAGGAACTACTAGCTACAATTACTATTCTTTTGACTCAGGTCTCTCCAAAGGTGTGAGCTATGTTTACTTCTGTAGCATGGGTGCCGGAACCATACAGCCAAGGGGAGGGGGAGCCCCCACACTTTTACAGCTGCAATACCTGTTGGAAAAAATAATGAAGTGGAGTTTTCATGTTAATGTGGATCCGCGCGCTGAAGTTAAACTAACTAAACTAGCTGTTCTTGTTCTCTTATTGCTCTGCATATAGGAGTTAAGCTGCCGCTGTTCAGTTGGTGCTGTCAGAGCCAGAGTCATGCCGGTAAGAAGAGCTTTGTTCTTTTATTTGCAGGAGTTATGGTTCTCCTGTGTGTGTGTGTGTGTGTGTGTGTGTGTGTGTGTGTGTGTGTGTGTGTGTGTGTGTGTGTGTGTGCGTGTGTGTGTGTGTGCTTGCGTGCGTGTGTGTGTGGGTAAGTGTGTAAAATGCCCTAGTTGGCATACCTGGTGGTTAGTGTTACTCAGGCTCAAACAAGAGCCTGAATTCTCTACCCATACCACTATTTGTGATTCAGGGAGTTGAGTCCATAGCTTTCAACTGTCCAGATTTTCACAGAATATTTGGCTCATACTTTTGATCTGTTCCTCTTAAAATTTGTGGTTTTCTGACAAATCAGGGAGAACTGAATTCACTAAATAATGATAGCCCTTTAAGTTTCAGTCTTCCTATCTTTCAGGAAACACATAGTAAGGCAACACACTTTATTTTAGCAACTTTCTAAGATTATACAAGCAATATTTAAAAATGTGTCCTTGGTTTTGGAACTTTCTCCCCCCCAAAAATAAATTTTGGCTTTTTCCAGATTTCTTGTGATTGCGAAGTAGAGAGATTTAGTTGAGTATGAAGTGGATTTTACAAGGAGCTGAGAGTTTCAGGGGAAGAGAAGTTTAGTGCTACTTATGCGAAGTTGTTTACTTTGTTAGTAGCACAACAGGTAGTATATTTGCTTTTGATGTAGAAAGCTGTGGGTTCTACTCTCACAGTATGCAAATGGATCGCTGATACTGTACTGCGTTGTACTTTAAAGTGAGTGGATGTTGCAGTCCTATGAATGTCCTCCTTTGGAGGAGGTACCTAGTAACTATGTTTCTGTTATCAGTTTGCCTTCCATTCCCCATTGCAAAATTACTAGCTTATCATTTTTTTTAATGAGGCATAGGCAATTTATTCTTCAAGGGTGACAGGCACTTTATTTGTAGAAGCAACAATGAAATATAAAGTTGTTTGCTAGCAGCAACCTCTTCATTAGTTACAGATCCCGTTAATGTGGAATTATTTAGATGATTACTTTTGCAGAGATTTTGCATATTTATTGATATTGGTGGATTGCAATAAAAGAAGTTTGAGTGGCCTTTTATTGCTGAAAATTTCTGAAATGGGTAGTTTTGTAATTATTGTTTCATAGCTTACTAGAAGACTATTCCAAACTATAAATTTAAAACACATTCTAACAAGTGGTGATGTATTATACAAGGAATATAATTTAATACAATCTGGTTAATACAATCAGGAAGGTGAATCAAAGCATGCATACATGTATGCTTGCTCACAGGATGCAGGAGATCAAAATAGGGGAAGAGACCAGTCACCAATGGAGTCCCCAGGGTTTGGTGCTGAGACTTCTTCTGTTTGGCATATACATATAAAAAGTAGAAGGAACTACCAAAGGGCTTTGGCCGACTAAGTTTGAGATGACTGCAAGCTAGGAGCAGTTATTGAATCCTCAAATGACTTAGCCATCATGCAGGAAGGTTTGCCCCAAACAATAACTGGTACCAGAATCATGAATTGAAACTAAACTCCAAGAAATACATTATTGTATCCTTTGAGAAGTAATCTATTCCAGGGAACTGCCAAACTGACAATATCCACTGAGAACTTGACCCAGTTGTTTGGCAATTGGGAACTTGTGTGTACAGTTACCTAACGTTTGACCAACATGTACCCAGAGTCATAAGAAAGTCTTTCTATATTACACAGCTTATAAACAAACTGATTTTGACTAGGTCTACAGATGTTATTGTCCCCTTTACAAAGCCCTCATTAGGTCAATAATTTTGTATAATGCCCACTGTGGCATATATCTGTCCAGACCCATGCAACAATTGGAATACGCACAGACATACCTTACTAAAAGGATACAAGTCCTAAACAATAAGTCTTGCATGGACCACCTCAAAGATTTATCACTATACTCAGTATCCTACAGAGTTGCATAGAGGTGACGTGTCTGGCATACAAGGCATCCTCCAACCTAATACAGATGGACCTACTGAACATCAGCAAATCAAATGACATCAGAAATACTCAGTCTAGGTATCTAAAATGAATGTTGTGGAGAGATGGATATATATCACAGAGGCTACCACTGTGCCAGAACAGACTATCCATTCAAGTAAAACAAAGCTCATCCCTGTCCATATTCAAATGTAACTTAGATCTAAGATTGGGTAATAGAAAATGTACTCCAGGATTGCCCCTCATGCCACTAATGGATAGAGGCAGTTCCTAAATGCTGCATCCCTGACATGGGTCCCCTCAAGTTATCTATAGTATGCTCACATTTAATCTCACTAGGGATAATATACAATTATCAGCCATGGGATAGGTAAGACCAATCAGGAAATGTTAATTCATGCACCAAAACAGTAATTGGCTAAGCTTAAAATATCCTCCAAGTGAACCTATGTTGTGGTAGTAAATACTTTAAAAACATTGCCCTTTTTAGATCACTAAGTGCCCCTCTCATCCGCCACCCCCCCCCCCCACCAGTCTTTAACAGTTTCCGGTGCCTCTGTTCTGTAGACAGCAGTTCTGACTTTTCTCATGATGCTCTTATAAAAGCATCTTTCCCAAGAAGCCCAACAATCAATGTGAGCTGGGGCTAGTTTGCTCCAAAACCCAGAATTCCAGGTGTCACCTCCACTTCTGCAAATTACACTCTCCATTCACTTCCTTGCAATACTGTCAGATGTCTCTCTTGATCCACACTTTCTTAAAGTTGTCAGAAGATTTTCTTGCTTAAATTAGATCTAGTGCTGTAAATGTATTCTGTGAGAATCACTCATCACATGCATTCCCTAGGTTTACCAACATGGTGTCAGATACTCCACTGACCAACATGCTGTCATATATTCAGATGCTTCTAATAGCAGTGTCACAGTATTTTTTTTTCCAGATACCACTGACAATCAAGGATTGGTACAAGCCCCATCTACTGCACTGCCTGATTTGCTTGACTGTGGAGCAGGAACTCTGTGGCCTTTTCATTCCACGTACAGGGGAATGTCAGCCGTAGTGTAGTTATGCTGCTCAAAGAACAGGATTTGTTCTCTTAAGCCCTGTTTCTCACTGTGCTTGCAAAATATCATGTTCTACAGTTTCGAGTGTAGTGACACTTGGTGAGGGTTTATTACCCATTTACATGAGTGAAGTAACCCTGACCTCAACCATCAGGATGCTAAAACACAGAGTGCTCCTTGAACAGGCACCTTCCACCCATGCCCATGAGACAGGCAAAGTAGGTACCTGCCTCATCTTTCTCCCTCCCTTTGCCAGGTCCTCCAGATCCCAGCTATTAATCAAACCCAGGATGTCTAGGTAATAGTCATGGTTGCATGTGTCAATGTTCCACAGTTATCTAATAACAAAGTCATTGTTGACGTAATGACCAAAAATGTCAGTGAAATGTTTTCAAACAGAAAAGCTCCTTTACCAATGCTGTCACCATTTTTTAACACACGCAAACATTTTCTCTTTACCAACTGTCATGCAAATATATATATATATATATATATATATATATACATCTATATATATATATATATATATATATATATATATATATATATATATATATATGCAGAATCATACATCTGAGGTGTACACAGTCAGTAATGTGGCTATAATTGCTGGGTACAAATCAGACTTGGGATGAAAGTGACTGACCCCTACTGTTGTTTGATCACGATTAAACAGCCACTGATTTGGCTTGGCAAGGGTAATGTGTGTGTGTGTGTGTGTGTGTGTGTGTGTGTGTATATGTGTACATCTGTGAAAAAAAATTTACATTACTGTGAACATTATTTCTCACAATCATGCATTTATGGTGATAACAGTCAGTAAAGTAGATATCAATGGTGGGTTCAGAAACATTTTGTGCATAAAAGTGATTGACCCCCATCTAATTGAAATATTCAACAGAAGTCCAGTGATGAGAGGTACATCAAAAGGCACTTTAAAGTACAGCACAAGGAATCTACAACTCAGTGGTTTCTGGAGGCCTAGTGCTCCCTAGACCACCAGCATAATTTGTTTCCTGCAGGAAAGCACACATCCATAAGTTCTCCAAATAATTCTCTGGATAGTTATTAGTACTGTCAGTATCTATCAATAGTCCTTAATGTTGTAGTTCAAGGAAAATGTTGCCCCTGCTGGAAAATTTCCTATGGATGCCCATGCTGTCCACACACAGAAAGCAAAATGCATTCACCAACCCAGCTGGCCATGCATTTTTCTAGCTACTCAAACCCTGCAAAGAAAATTACTTTAGGGAAAATAATTATACAAATATCCTACTTTATAAAGACTGCACTGAGAAATGCATGACTGAGAGACAACAAAATAGCCTGTTTCTAAATAACAGGTTCTACTACCTTGGCTCAAAGGTAGAACACACATCCACAGAAAATTTACAACCTTAAATGCAAATATTTTAAAGCATATCAATCATCCTTCATTACCTTACTTAAGATACTGAAGGAATGTGCAAAGATGTGCCTTTAACTTCTCAAATGTTAAGGTATTTTAAGAAAGACAATTTTATATAAACTTATTTTAATACCCTGCACCATGCAACTCAGTATTTTCAGCTAGTCAGGTCTCATGATAGTGATGTGGATCAGGCACAGATTTTTATTAAGAAAATCTACTATCTTGCATAGTGCCAGATTGACTTGATTCTAATTTTTCAGGGCTAACTGAATCCAGCATGTGAGTTCTTCCCTTCACCTGGACTCAATGCTATTCAGAAGTAGAAGAAAGACTTCACTAAATTATGTATCTTCATCTGTCTAGTAAGGCACACTACTATGTTGAAAAACATTGAAACAGTCCTTGGAAAATAGAATACAATATATAATATAATCACATTTTCCAGGGGAAAAACACAACCTGTCACATGAAAGAAGAAATTAGACAACTCATTTCCAAGACTGATGTATGTAGCAGGTCTGTTGAATGCCAGATCTGTGAGTTTATTAGGATGCAGACAAGATCCTTTCACATCGAGCAGACTGATGCAGGTGATACTCATGTCTGCGATGACATGTCTTGGACCTCATGCTCCTGACAATTTATTCTACCTCATAGAAGGTTTTTCTCTTGGGTTAAACCTATCACCCTTAGCTCTTGCTTTAGACTTGTCTGATCATAGCTGAAAGTCAGCAAATATCTGAGTAGGTTTGGCTGTCTTGTATCTCAAATTTCATGTCAGCTCCTTTTTCACAAACTTGCTAGGTTGCTTATTTACTGAAGTGAGAACTTTTTACAAACACAGAGAGTTTTACCCATCTTATTCAGCTGTAGCACCTCTTTGTTTTCTCTGTTCTTTCCAGAGTAAAACATTAGTAACCCTTTAATGGATAATTGCCTTCATTCTTAATTTTACTCTATAAAGCAAATGTCTTTAACATCATCTTGGTATTCTTCTTAAAATGTATAGCAGGTTGGGAGTGGAAATGAGACTTTCTTTTTTTCTATTTATTAAACAATAAACATCTTTATGAAATTATCACTTATGACATAGGCAATCGTACATTTATATAAATGAAAACAAACCATACGGACATAATTTTAGTTGCAAACATTATACATCACTTATAATCTATCCAGTCACTGTCAAACATTACATAGCTTATTCAAACCCTGCCTTCAAACCTCATTACTCATCTGCATGTATTGTTTCCACAGTTTCCATTTTTTTATGTAATTTGCTCCTACCCTTTTCTAAAGATAAATTATTGGCCTCTTCCCATTCTATTACCTTTCCCTGTCGAATTATTTGCTCTCATTACCTTCATTCTTTTGCTAGTTTTCTCCAATAAATTCCAGCCCATTCTTGCCTATTGTCTGTATCCTAATTGCAGTCATCCTTATCAGCAGAATCTCCTTTCTCCATTCCACTACTGGCTTACTTCTTAGAATACGTTCTGCTACTTTATGAATATAATATTCTGTATAGTTATTGTTATTCTCCTTAAGGATCTGCATCCAGAATCCAGGTCTCTCCTTGGTTCTTGAGCTTCCCCCTATTTCATCATCATCCCTTTCCACTTTGAATTACAGGTTTCTGCTTGTGCTATGAATAGGAGTATTAACTGTGTAGCTCTGAAATACCCTTTTAAATCAGGTAATCCTATTGGAAGAATCAGCTTATCCCACTTAACTCACAGAAAAAATGCTTCAGCTCTTTATTAATTGTTATCCACAACTTTTCCTCTGGTTGATAAAAATATGCCTGACCTGTGTATAAAACTAAAGGGACTAAAAACATTTTATCTTCTTGTATCTTGCTAACCATATCCATAAAACAGAGCTTCCAATTTCTCAGTTTTTGCATTATCTTTTCTTCAGTCTCTTCCCACATATCATTAACTGCCACACCAGAATCATTTTAATGCATACTCCCAAGTAGCTCATGTTATCATGCCCCCATAAATATGGATATTGCTGAACCAATTTGTGAGTGGGTACATAATTTACATCTATTGCCTTTGTTTTAGTTTCATTAATTTTGTATCCCAAAAAAGATTTGAAACTGTCTCAAAATATTCCACAGCACTGAAATGTCCTTTTATGGTTTTATCAGGTATAAAATAATATCATCTGCAAACAGAGCCAGCTTTTCTTGACGACCATACCAATTATATCCTTGAATTTCTGCATCCCTAATTTTCTTTGCCAAAGGTTCTAAATATAATACAATATCGCAAAGGGAAAAGAGGACACACCTGATTGGTTCCTCTGTATAAAAAGAAATTATCAGACAGGAACCCACCCACTTTAATTTTTGCCTTTATTGCTCAAATATCCTCCTAATCAGTCTCATAATTTTATCAGGGAATGCAAAAACTTCTACTTCCCTGCTCATAAAGCCCCAGCTTACTCTGTCAGATGCTTTCTCCTCATCAAGACCTACCAACAGGAGTGGTATTTTCTTACATTCTGCTTCCCTCTGGATCATCAATGTTCTGTTAATGTTGCCAAATGTTTGCCTTCCCTCCACAAGAGCACACTGATCCATATCTTTCAATTTTGGAATCACCTTTGCCATTCTTTTAGCCATTATAGACAAACACTTTGTAATCATGGTTTAGGATTGAAATGGGCCTGTATGAAGCTGGACCTCATGGGTCTTTACCCTGTTACAGCTCACCACCTCTTTCTTCTAGGATGTTGGTGCTTCTCCTTTTCTTAAAATACTATTAAAATCTTCCAGATCTTTATCACTTTTTTCCTCCTAGCTTCAAAACTTCTACAAGAATACCATCTATTCCTTGGAATTTTCCTGTGGATTGATTATACATCTTCATTTTTACCTCATCTCCTCCTATACTGTTAGTAACTGAGCCTCATCTGCCTCTAATCTTGGCGTATTTAACTCTTCCATAACATTTCCATTTGTTCCTTTTCTTGATTTCCATATTTCTTTGCTTTATACAGACTTTTATAAAATTTTCAAAATACTTCTAGTGCCTCTACAGGATCTCTTGTTATCTTCCTTGTTATAGGTTCCCTAAGCTTGGCAACAACCTTTTCTACTTTCTGTTGCATGAGTTGCTGTGCTAAAAGTTGTTGTTTTCTGGAGTTATTATAAAAAAACAGTTGCTTAACAGCAACTTTTCTAAACTCATGGATATTATTGAGGTAATCTCTTAATTCTGTTTAGCATTCTGCAATTGCTCCTTGTCTTATTCTGTGAGATGCCCCCTACTCGGCAATACTTAAACCTTTGTCAGTCCCTCTTAATAATTCTTGTTGACCTTGAGTGACTGGTTGAAAGAGCAGGGGCTAGCAGGATTGGGTAGTAATTCGAGCTTCTAGATTCTTCCATCTTTTCTGGTATTTAAACCCTGTATCTGCAGGGGGCTGTGCTTGTTTGTACCAGGCTGAGGAGTGGTGATTCAAGTACTGTAATTTTATCCAGCCCTACTCACACCTATAGGTACTCTTTTCTGATAGTACCCACTCTACCATCCTTTACCTCTCTTCCACAGATTCTGACTACTATGGACAGACATTTTCCTGTAGTTTCTCCTGCTAGTCTTGCTGATATGGGCATCCTGAGACAGTCAGGCAAATGTTGCATGTACACGGACCACCCTCTTCTTCTACCACTTAGGAACACAATATGTGAGAGATGCAATTACATTAAGAAACTAGAATCCTTGCTGTCTCAATCACAATCCAGTACATCTGGCATTGAGAAGGTTGTCTGCACAAACAGCACAAGCACCACACCTCTAACACCACCCACACCTGTACAGTACAGTCCTACATATGTGGACAAAAACATACTTAAACAAAAGAGACCTCCGAGGCAAAAGCACACATGCACATCACAACCCACCACACCAAGCAGCACACGTAGTATGCATGCCTGTGTCTCACAGCCTCTAAGTCCCAGCCACAAACCCAACATACTAGTCATAGGAGACTCTGTCATGAGACACACAGATGTGCCTCTCACCAGGCTAGACAAGGGGAAAGTCATGGTAAGCTGCTCGTTAGGTGCTAGAATCCACCACATCACTCACGCACTCAGCTCTCCCAACAACAGGTAATGTGTGACTCTGTAAAACTGTGAAAATAAAGAATATATTCACTTAAAAAAATGAAAGATTTAAATACCCCTACCAATTAATAGTATAACTATCACATGCCAACAAGCTATCAATTTTTAAAGGCACCATTCCAAAAATAATTACATTTCTTAATAAAATCACTCACAATATTTTGTTATTAAATAAAATATATATGTATATTTATATTAACAACATAAATATGTAGTTATTAAATAAAATATATATGTATTCTGATGAGGTCTCACTTGTTATGAGATGAAAGCGCTAAATACTATTTGCATCTATTAAATATTTTATTTGCAGCTGGTGGTGTGCATATCTGGAGCCAAATTTTTATTTTTCAATGTTATGACTCTGTCATAGTCCATGTTGGTTTGAATGACGTACCTCTCTGGACTATATGAAGACAGACATGATTGAGCTTGCTGAATTTGTGTCTCAGGCAGGTATGTCCCTAGCTTTAAGCAGCATCCTGCCATCACACAGAATGATGCCTCAGTACAAACAGAAAATGACTGATTTTAACAACTGGCTTAGTTTCTGGTGTCCAAGGGGTTCCAGTACCTGACAGCCTGGGAGGACATGACTGACAGACCACGATGCTTTGTTAGAGATGGCCTTCATCTGTCTCTCTTGGGATTTACGCTTCTGGCAAAGGCTCATGCCTCCCTCATAGTGCTTTTTTTAGGCAAAGTCATAAGGACAAAATTACCAACATGAAAATTTTTTCTAAATGAAATTTAAAGGTCATGCTGCTAAATGCAAGGAGTCTTAACATGAAACTGCACTCATTGCAAACAATCCTCACCCTGGAAGATGCTGACATTTGTGCAGTCACTGAAACCTGGTTCAAAGCTGTGCAGACCGCCTCAGCCTTACCAGGTTACTTGTCCTACCATACTTTCAGACCCCAAACAGAGGGCTACAAAAGGAGGTGGAGTTTCAATATTTATCAAAAACATGCACTCCTCCAGGCTGGTCAAACACTATGATGAACAGCAGACACTCCAGGTGCAGTTAACTATTGACAAAATACCTATTCAAAACATAGCTAGCTACAGACCCCTAACCATGACTCAGGAGGCCCACTCCACCTATCTGGACTTACTTGAATCCATCAAGCTTCAACCCTCTACTCTGATCCTGGATGACTTTAATTACCCAACCATAGAGTGGAAGACCTATTATATCTTAAACAGGAACACCCAGAGATTCCTTGACTTCATCAATGCCAATGCATTGGATCAGCAGGTCACCCTCCCGACAAGAGGTAAAAATATCCTGGACCTGGTACTAATGAACATGAGTAGCCACTGTAGCACCCCTACAGTGTTATCCTACTTGGTAAGATCCAACCATAAAGCAATCACTTCCAAAGTCACCATCTCCCCTGACCCCCCCCCCCCCACCTTGCCAGGGCCGAACAAAAAAACTTAATCAACTTTTCCAAAGCTGACTAAAACCTCCTGAGAGCAAGTATAAGCAGCTTCACAGTCACCATCACTTCAGTTGAATCAAGCACTAATGTCCAAGCCTACACCAAAAAAACTATATGAGCACCTATATAGCTTCGTGGAGTCAGCAATACCTGAAAGGACCAAATCATCTTCCTCAAAGAAGAGTAAATCTGTCTGGTGGACAGCAGCAATAAACAGACTCTATAATAGAAGGAAAGAAAAATAGCTGTCCAGTACCAAGGAGGAGTAGGTGCCAAGTTGGAAGCAATCTCTCCTTTGTCTGAACAAGCAAATAAAGTCATTGACAAAATATTCTACTGCTAACCTCGAGTCGAGATTGGCCACATCCACTAAGGAAAAGGCCTTCTTTGCATATGGCTGCAATCTCAAAGGTAACTCTCAAATCTGCTCTGAATTGGTGGTCAAGAATATCACATACACAAACACCATAGATATAGCCAACCTGCTGGCAGACAATTTCAGTGACCCCCCCCCCTGCACCACCGTCAGTAAACCAGGACATCCCCAGCACCTGCCTCCCTCCCCTCATTACCAGGGAGCAGGTTATTAATACCCTCTCAAAGGTAAAAAATACAGCCCCCATAGGACCCAAGAACATCCCTGGCTGTGTTTTACATGAACTCAGGCAAGAGCTCTCAGCACACTAGGCACCCTATTCAACCAAAGCCTGTGGATTGGCTTCATCCCAGTAGAATGGAGAATAGGCACTGTCATCCCTCTGCACAAAAGTGGAGCATCCATCGACGCAGGCAATTATAGGTCCATCACCCTAACTAGCCAGATCTGCAGGCCCATGGAAAGCATCATCATAGACCTTGTAAACAAGGACATTGGCAACCTCCAAATGCTTGATCCCACACAGTTTGGTTTTGTCAAAGGGAGATCATGCCTGTTAAACATGGTCACCTTCTTTAAAACAGTCACCAAAGCCATGGATTAAGGCAAGACAGTGCACACCACCTACCTTGACCTAGCCAAAGCTTTTGACACTATTCCCCACTCAGGCATAATAGATAAACTTTCCCAGCTAGGCATCAACCCATATGTTACCAGGCGGGTAGCTAAATGGCTCACTGATAGAACCCACTCAGTCAAAATAGGGGAAGCCACCTCTAGTAGTAGACCTGCAATAAGTGTCGTACCTCAAGGATTGGTCTTGGGGCCTCTACTGTTTGGAATATACTTCTCTGAGGTGCAAGCCAAAACCAGTGGTCTGTATCACCAAGTTTGCAGATGAATGCAAATGGGCACTGTCATAAATTCCCCTAGTGATGTGAACAACCTCCTAGGGAGTCTTAACCAAACTAATAACTGGTGCCAGAAGCATGGCCTCAAACTGAATGCCAAGAAATGCATCATTATCCCCTTTGGAGAAAATGGTGTCCCCACTAATTATCACATTAATAACAATGTACTAAGCATGCAATCAGTAGTGAGGGACTTGGACACCCAGGTTAATAGCAACCTGACTTTTGACCACAATGTTGCCTCTGTTGTACGGAAGTCTTTCTACATGGCCCACTTCATAAGTAAGGGTATTTCTTCCAGGAACAAGGAGGTCATAACATCTCTGTACTCCTGCCTTGTTAGACCCATTATTGAGTACAATGCCCCCTTCAGCATGTACCTTGCCAAGCACATGCAGCAATTGGAGAGACCACAGAGGTTCCTGACCAGGAAAATCCAGGGTCTCAAACACCTATCCTATACAGATAGGCTAAAACCCCTGTCCCTCTACTCAGTCTCTTACAGACTGCTCAGAGGTGATCTGTGTCTGGCATACAAGGTGATCTCAGAGTCAGCCTTGATGGAGTTGCTGCATATCCGTAAGTCAAACTCCACTTGCACAGCCCACATGCAAGGTCTCAACCCGATCTGTGACATTAATAGAACTTGTTGGCGGGATAGATTTGTGTCTCAATGACTCCCCCATCTGTGGAGTAGACTTTCTCCCCATGTCAAGCAGAGAACCTCACTAGCCCTCTTTAAGAGAAATATGGACGACCGGATGGGAAACAGAAAATATACCCCTGGGACCCCACCTGTGTCCCTGCTGGACAGGGAAAATAGGTGCTGACTTTGTGGGAATATGGATGAAATTCTTGGCTAGGTTTATAAGGGCCTCAGGGCCAATAGCCTAGTATCATTCTATGAACTTCTTAAACATATCTCTCTCTCTTTCTTTTATGTCCACTCTATTTTTAAACTCCACTTTACTTATATCTCACTCCCTAACTATATTTTCAAAAGAAATTTCTGTCTTCTCTAATAACCTCCCCCCGAATAATTTCCATTATCAATTCCTTTAATTCCTCTCTTTTCAACAGATAGGTGGGAAAGTGCCAGTGTCTCATTTTTATTTCACTACCTTGCATTTTTATTTTAGTTATTATTGGTGCATGATCTGAAATATTTATTGGATGCACATCAAAACTTTCAATTAAATGCACATGCTCCTGTGAAATATATGCTCTGTCTAGTCTAGATTAGTTTTTGTATCTTGGGGAATAATATGTAAATTCACTTCAAACTGCTGCTACTGAATTCACATTTTCAATGCCAAATATTTTCATAAATTTCTTCAAAAATCTACTCTCCTTTGTTATAGTTTACCTTCTTGGCCCCCCATATACATCTTCACTGCTGCAAATCAAATTCCATTCCTAACCTTTAAATAATATTCCCTGCTGAAAGCTTATTTTTTTCAGCTCCATTATAGCAGTTTTAGGTGGAATATAAATGAATGCCTGTGTAGTCTTCCTCCCTTGCTACTAGTCCCTTAATACTAAAATATCTACCATTATTATCTTTTTTATCCTCTTCTATCACTATTGGAGCTCCTCTTACAATTAATATAAGTACTCCTGTTTTCCATTCTCCCGTGTATTCCACTGAATAACCATCCTGAAAACCTTTATTTATCAAATTCATATTTTCAGTTCTTTCCAAAAGTGTCTCCTATAGTATAGCTATTTGCAATCTATTTTTGTAACACATCTACTTCAGAAGACTGGCAAACCAAAAGACTGAATCTTCAAAATACTGAACACATTTTTAATGCAGGGAGCAAGCTCCCCTGCACCCTCATGTTGGGGGGGCTGTGCCTCCCCCCCTGCTAACTATATATACCAATACCAACATTGCACAACAGTGGAGAAGGGGCAAATTCCATCATTCAGTATTTTGAATTTTCAGTCTTTTGAGAGTCAGTATTGAATTTTCAGTCTTTTGAGTGTCAGTATTTTGAATTTTCAGTCTTGTAGGATTCAATCTTTTGGTTTTTCAGTCTTCTGAAGTAAATTATTTTTAACATAGTTCACTATTCTTTGTATATATTTGCGAAACCATTTATATATAAAGATAATATAGAAAGTGTTATGTTAAAAAGTTATTATTCTCATCTTTTATGTGTAACAGCTTTTTGTTAAGTGTCTAGTTCCAGCTTTTGTGTTACATATATACACTAATGTTTGTCAGGTTGATCTTTTATATAAACAAAAAGAGTACGAACGACTCAGGGTAAAAACAAGGGGCATAAAACAGATACGTAAAATAAAATAAAATGCACCAAGTTAGCACACAAACATATGTTTATTCAAACCAAAAATAGAAAAAATAAAAATGGTTAGCACTTTTACAACTACACTTGTTGCTTCATCAGACACAGTAGTTTAACATAACAAAGCTTATATAGACGATGCAATAAAGTCAGCTGACAATCCAATAGTCACATGTTCCAATGCTTATAAATGTGTAACATTAAATATATGTAAATGTAAATATGCATAAAAACATAAATAAATATGCATTAATATACTGATAAATGGTTAAAACATTGCTATAAATATATATAAAAGACTTAGTTAAAATACTTAAAAAAAATATAATAATATAATAATTCTAGTGCTTCAATGGTCTGGCTTTTAAAAAAGGTTTTAAGGAACTGTCTCCATTCAAGCCAGGATATTCCTCAGCATTCAACTTAAGAATCCATTTTTGTTCCATGCTTTCTATAGTATTTTCTAAGTCACCTCCCCGCATATTTGAGAGGACATGTTGAATAACAAAAAACTTAAAAGTATGAGACGAATCAGTTTTTCTAACATGATTTGCCAGTGCACTTGTCTCATTGCAATTATTTATACCTCTAACATGCTCAAGCATCCTGTCTTTCAGGACCCTATTAGTTTTTCCTACATAATATGCAAAACATTTTTGACAGAAACAAAAATACACAGCATTAGTAGTCCTACAATCAGCATAGCTATAACTGGTTATAGTAAATGTACGTAAAGGATGAATAAATGTCTTGTTGCTATGAATATATTTACATGTAGTACAAGGTCTGCATGGAAAAGTACCAACACGTGTAGAAAAATGAAATCTATTAGGTTCTGTTCTATAACATAAATGTTGTTTTAAAGACTTGTTATTCCTGAAAGAAAATAATGGAGTTTCACTGATTATATTAGTCAATTCTGGTAATTCTTGAAGTAAATGCCAATTTCTCTTTATAATCTTCATATATTCATTAACATTGCTAGAATATTGAAAAACTACTTGAAAATGATTAGTGTCTGAAGTATGAGTATTTCTGTCTTCTCTATCTGTCATAGTTGTAAAATAAGGTCTGCATCTGTGATTTCTTAATTTCCATGCTTCACATAGCCCCTATCTAAAAACTCTGACTTCAAATTTGCAAGGGCTGCTTTAGCATCATCGTCCTTATGTAGGCGTAGCACTCTAAATACCTGTCCTTTCAATGTATTTCTAGGAATGTGCCTAGGATGATGGTTTTTATGTTATGGAACGGAAATGACAATGAACTTAAGAATTTTATAGATTATTTGCATAGTACTACTGAGTTTATAAGATTTACTTTTAATAGCTCAGATTTAGAAATTGACTTTCTTGATGTTAAAGTCAGAAAATCTGATTGTAATGAAATTATTAGTAGCATTTACCAAAACCTACTAGGAAGAATGCATTATTACACAAAACAAGTATGCATCATAGGCCACAAACGTTATATCTCTCCTTCCACTAGGTTCATACTAGCCAATACTTATCTAATCCCATCCCTCCCATATGGTGCATCTATCCTCACCAGCCTGCAGCCCTCCCTCAAAACAAAACTCTCTTCTTGCTATAACAAGATATCAAAATTTGCAGCAGGTCACAGAGCCATTTTCTCACCATTGTAATTCTCTTCTTGGCTCTGATGAAGTCTGCTATTGAGTAGATCAAAAGTGCTTTACCATTTTTAATGTTTAATAAATTTCTGTTTTAGGCAGTATCTGCTATCTTTTCGCTTATTTGTGTTTTGAGAGTTTCTTCAACTAAACTGGCTTGAGCTACCTAACCTCCTCACTTATACCCAACTCATCCAAGCACACAAACTCATTTACAACCCCTCTCTTTGTTCCTCCCTAGCCACTACCTTTGAAATGTATGAACCAGAGCGACTTCTAAGATCTAATTCCAGAACGACTTCTAAGATCTAATTCCCAAAAACTAAATTGCACCAACCTACACGTCCAGCTGGGAATCACATAATGTCGTTCTCTCTTGCATGCCTCTGGAATTCTCTACCATTTACTATCCACATCACCAGCAGTTTCTCCTCATTTAAAACCTTGCTGCACTCACACCTAACTTCACAATGGAAGTGCTCCTGTTCCCCATCCTACCTAATCCTTCTAATATCACTTCATACTCTCCTAGAACTAATTACACCATCACTGCCTCCTATAATTCCATACCTCTATTGAACTATTCGACCAACTACTTAACAGTGATCCTATGCTGCTACTTTTGTGTAAAAAAAAAAAATGTTTTTTTTATTGCTGTTTTACAAACTATACTGATGTATTCTATCATTGTTAATCACTTCTTATTATATTTACTTTGTATTCCTATGAGATAATCTGTAATGTAAATATGCAATGTGTACTATGCATTTGTATTTTTCTGTAGCTTTTCTCCCCAGGACTCCATTGAAAATGGGCTCCTTGTGGCCCGATTGGACTATCCTGGCAAACAAACTGCAAATAAATAAATAATGTAGGGCATATGCTTTAAAATCCTCTACAAATTTACCATAGTCCACAAAAATCCAATATTTCCAGATCCTCTTGTTCTGCTATGTTTCACAAATATAATTATTGCTTTGTAATCCCACATTTGTTTGTTTACAGGTAACTGATACATTAACAACGTGATGCAGGGTATAAGCTTTAAAGTTCCCCACAAGTTTAACAAAGTCCAGAGAAGTTCATTATTTTCAGATTTTCCTGTTCTGTCATGTTTTTAAAACATCTCTTCTTGACTAGTCTCATATTCATCCAACCTCTGATTTTTTTGCAGTTTTATCACCTCATTTGAATATCTTTTTAAAGCTTCCCCCATTTTCCAGTCATTCGTTATTTGAGTTGATATACTTCTTCAGTGTTTTGTTATTTTAATCAGCTCTGAGTACATAGGACCATAGGAGATTACTAGACTATAAACCCAGAGGTAATTTTAATCTTAGCCATTTCAACCCAATGTAATACCGTAAAATTACTAGTCAATACACAATATTGCATTTAGCGATGACTGCCCATGTCCAGGAGGGTTATGGGTACTATCTTCAGTAAGAATCTATGGTGCCCCCATCCACTTGTCCAGGTTCCTCTTGAACAGTGTCACAGAGGTGCTCTGTTTCACATGAATTGGTAGCCTGGTCCAAAGACATGACAGTTGCTGGGAGATAATCTGTATCTCCAACATGTCCTATTTAAGTTACAGGCCATATTACAGTCCCTGGAATGGGTAGCTCTAGCCTCATTTGATTTATGGATATGCAGTAATTTCATTAGGTTTGGGTCTTGGGATGCTCTGTAGGCAGGGCATAAGTCTCCCCTGAGAAGTCTATATGGTACGGAGTATAGTGACAGGAACTTCGGTTGGTACATGTAAATCACATGCTGGAGGCCCTTGATCTTCTTTGTTAGAAATCTCTGAGGTCTCTCCAATTGCTGCAGGTGCTTAGTATGGTACATACTGAATGGGGCATTATACTCGATTATGGGATGGATAAATGCCGAGTACAGGGGGGTTATAACTTCTTTTGCTCTCAAGGTGATGCCTTTACTAATCAAGTGAGCTACGTGGAAAGCTTTCCTTACAACAGTAGACAGATGGTGGTCAAAGTAAAGGTCATAATCAGCCTGTGATCCCAGGTCCATTACCACTTCATGACTTTTTTTTTCTTCTAGGTTACTGTAAGTTATATCTTTCCCCATAGCTGAAGCCTGCACTGCTTTTTGCTGAGCAGCTGAAAAAATTCTTCCCAATCAGTGTTTATTCCTCACCTTTTCTGATGGATTTTCTATCAGGTTCTCAGAGTTTATTTTTTGTTGGCATCCAGGCAGTGCACTTACCAGCCAGTTACTGAAATTTACCCTAAAATACAAGTTTACTGGCTCTCTCTTCTGAGTTTCTGTTTTCACACTGGGAGAGCTGAAATTAAGCTATTACTCAATGTGCACCATTTTGGAAGTCCGGAATGAGACTTTCTTAAGCTACTTTTGAGAGCAGCTGCAGGCACCTGTATCCTGGCAGACTGTATTCACCACTGAATTCTACTTTATAAGCAAGATTATTACTTTTACAGCTGCTTACATTAGAAGTTTAGAATAGTAAGCATTTTGATTTATCAGCAAGAACAGTCACAGAAAACTCATACTGAGTCATTGGCACATCTTTTCTGCAAGCACAGTAAAATTATTGCAGACCATTTTACCTGAAATGGATACTCCTTACAGAGGTATTATCAGCATTCTCAACTGGCACAAATGCAAATGGCTCATCATGTTGTTTGGAGAAGTCTTCATTTGCATTCTTATGTTGGGGAAACTGACAGTGGTAAAGCATGCCAGAGTCATAACCACTCTAAAAATGGGACAAAAGAAACAGTTAGTTATGTACTCACCATAACGATCGATGTATGTGGTCCATCTCGCCTACATTCCTTACTCACAGGGTTCGGAGCCAAGAATCGGCTCCGACTCGGCCAAATTTCTCTAGCACGAAGTCTCTAATTGGCTGGGCTAACCCGGTATCCCAGGATGCACCTCGCCCTAGCCCCAGATCTTGTTTGCAATCATAATCATAACACTCATAACCGATACTCAATAAACACCGGAAGAAATTCCAGCCAGATAAGGGAACCAAATCACTGACCTTGAAGGGTCCACAGAGCCAATATTCTTCCAAATCCTTTATGAAGGGGCAGGTGGGAGGGTACATAGGAATGTAGGTGAGATGCACCACATACATCGATCGTTATGGTGAGTACATAACTAACTGATGTTATGTGGTCCTATCTCGCCTACATTCCTTACTCATGGGACAGCGTCCCCAGCACCTCTATCCTGGGAGGCTCATAAGAAGATACTCCTGAGAACCATGGAACCAAAGGAAGCCCAGCCCCTAGAAGCCACGTCCAGCTTGTAATGAGTAATAAAAGTGTTGGGAGAAGCCCAAGTGGCCGCAGCACAAATATCATCCAAGGAAAGCCTAGCATGGAAAGCTACTGATGTAGACATAGCCCTGGTAGAATGAGCCTTGACGGAAAGGGTAAAGTTCTGTCTGCTGATGAGTAGATGAATTGTGCACTTGGAAATAGGACAACCTGCTCTGTTCTCTGAAAAGGACACAAACAGTTGATCAGATTTCCTAACATGCTTAGTCTTATGTAAATAAAATCTCAGTTGTCTGTGCACATCCAACTGATGAAACCTGAACTCTGCTTTATTGGAAAAGTTTGGAAAAAACACTGGTAGTTCAATAGATTGATGGAGATTGACAGTGGATGACACCTTCGGAAGGAAGGATGGGTTAAGCCTCAGGGAAACTCTGTCCTTATGAAAGATCAAATATGGAGGTTTAATGGACAAGGCTTGAAGTTCTGATACCCTCCTGGCCGATGTAATGGCTATCAGAAAAGCCGTCTTCCAAGATAAGAATTTTAAGTCGCAAGTGTCAGCCAGTTCAAAGGGTGGTGACGTAATAGCTTGTAGCACAAGGTTCAAGTCCCATGGCAGTACAGGTTCAGAAACTAGGGGACGAAGTAACCAAGCGCCTTTTAGAAAGGCTTTACAGAGTTTGTGGCCCATAAGAGGGGGCTCATAAGATGTGTGAAAATTGGAAATTGCAGCCAACTGTACTTTAATGGTAGTGGGCGTGGAGCCTTGATGGAACAACATGGCTAAAAAATCTAAGACTGACGGAATAGGGGCTGTGAAGGAGTCCAAACCTTGGGCCTGAGCCAAAATGGAGAATCTCCTCCATTTGCTGGAATAAATCTTCCTGGTGGAAGACTTATGAGAAGAAGACAAGATGTGCACCACTTCAAGTGAAAAGGAATGTCGCCTGACTAGCGACGGAAGTGTAGCAGCCAGGCTGTCAACCTGAGAGTTCGCAGGGATGGATGAAGTTGTCCTGACATGTGAATCAGGAGGTCTGGCACTGGGTCCAGTGTTCATGGACCATCCAGTGCGTACCGTTGAAGAAAAGGGAACCATACTTGTCGAGGCCAGTGTGGAGCAATAAGGATCATCCTGCTTCCCAAGGATATGGCTTTCTGTATCACTCTTGGTAACAGAGGAAACGGAGAGAAAGCATAGACCAGACCGGGGGGCCAATCATGAGCTAGAGCATCCCTGGGTGATTCCCCCTTTGGGGGGATCAGAGTGAAGTACTTGCTGCATTTGGCATTGAGGGGGCTGACGAAGAGATCGCAGCAAGGCTGACCCTACCTTTTGAAGATCTGAACCACCACTCGGTTGTTCAGGGACAACTCGTGAGGCATCAGAATAGCTCTACTTAGCCTGTCCGCTATCACGTTGGACTTCCCCGGAATGTGCATTGCCACTAGAAACTGTTGGGAAGACACTGCCCACTGCCACACTCACATGGCCTCTCTGCAGAGGGGATGAGATTTGGTTCCCCCCTGCTTGTTCAGGCACCACACTACGGACATGTTGTCCGAGTGAATCGCAATCGTTCCCAGAGGTAGAGAGTTCCTGGAGTGCTCGCAACGCCAGAAACACCGCTCTCATCTCCAGAACATTGATGTGCAAGTGTACCTCGTGATCTTGCCAGGTACCTTGGACTGTCCTGCCTAGATAATGCCCCCCCACCCCATCTGGGAGGCGTCCATGGTCACCGTGACCACTGGAGACATAGAAACCAAGCTCCTTCCTCTGTCCAGATTGGAGGAGCGTAGCCACCAGAGGAGGTCCTGTTTGCATCGCTCCAAGAGAAGTATCAAGTGGGACAGAGGAAGCATTTGAAAGGACCACTGAACCGACAGGAGCCACTGTAGGATCTGCATGTGTAACCTGGCCAGAGGTACCAGCATGATGGTGGAGGCCATGGATCCCAAGAGCTGAAGAACTAACCTGGCCTGAACTTTTCTGAGGGGCAACAGTACGTGGATCTGAGACTGCAACACTCTTATCCTGTCCTGTGGCAGAAAGGCATGCATTTGAATAGAGTCTAGCTCTGCGCCTATAAAAACAACACGCTGTGAGGGCTGCAAGGCAGACTTTGGTGGCGAGAAGCCAGTCATCCAGATACGGAAACACCTGGAATCCTAGACGTCTCAGGTGAGCTGTCACCACTGCCAAACACTTGGTAAACACCCTGGGGGCTGTGGTGAGACCAAAGGGCAGGGCACAAAACTGGAAGTGACTGGCTCCTAGCCGGAAGCGTAAATGACTCCTGGATGCCTTCTCCATTTTGATGTGGTAGTAGGCTTCCTGGAGATCGATGGAGCACATCCATACTCCTTTCTCTAGCAGTGGAAAAATGGACTGAAGTGTGACCATTCGGAACTTGGACTTCAGAACGTAGTGATTCAATTGACTGAGATCCAGAATGGGTCTCAGGTCCCCTGTCCTTTTCTGCACCAAAAAGAGTCGTGAGTAAGTTCCTGATCCGACATGGTCTTAGAGGACTGGTTGGATGACTCCTTTTTCTAGCAGCTTTGCAACTTCTAGTGCTGCTTGATCCCGTTCACTGGGTGGGACGTCCGGGATCCTTCTGACTGGAGGGGGTGTCAACGCAAAGGGAATAGTGTAACCTCCGGTAACTATTCGGAGCACCCAACGATCCTGGGTGATGCTTTCCCAGGCTTCCGGATGCAACAAAATTCGGCCCCCGACTGGCTTCGGAATAGCACAGTCGGGCAACACCTCAGGAATGCTGGAAGGAAAAAACATGAAAGGAATCACAGTCTCCCGAGTTGCGGGGCCCTCCTCTGCCTCTAGGATGGCTTCTTCCAGAATAATTCCCCCCCTCTGCCTCTGGAGGGGGACTCACCTTGAGCTGCGGGAAAGGACCTCTGAGACTTTTTGAACCACATCTTCCCTCCTCTCTGAGCCTTGGGATAAGGCCTAGAAGGGAGAGAAAAATGGGCCCCTACGGCAGATAGGATCTTTCCCTCCTGTTCACATCCGGTGAGGGTGTCTTTCACTTTGGGTCGAAGAGAGAGGACCCATCAAAGGGGGCGTCAGTGAAGGAAGACTTAAAGGCCTCCGCAAAATGACACAGGCGCATCCAGGCTTGCCTTCTGAGAGCTACGCCTGAGCTAGCTGCCCTACTCGCCCCTTCGGCTGCATAAGATATAAGCCTCATAGACGAGTTGACAATGGACCCTAGGGTAGACAACTGGGCGTTAACAGTCTGCGCTACCGTCTCAGGCATGTTACCCATCAGAGTATCTCCTAGCTCCTTCAGGAGATCTCTTTGGAGCCGAGTGAAATAACAGAGGTAATTCAATGACCATAAGGTAAAGGTCGCCGAAGACAGGGTACGCTTCCCATACCGGTCCATACTCCTGGACTCCTTGTTAGGAGGGGGGACTGAAAAGAAGCCTCTGCAACTTCCTGCTACTGCCACCACCACCAAGGCATCTACCAAAACCCCTTTGGTAAGGAACTCTTTGCCCGGGGGAGCAGACAGGAACTTGTTTGGACGTCTGGGCACCGGTTCCACGGAATCAGGGTTCTCCCACACCCTTCGACAAATCAAGTCCAGGAGTTCGTCGAAGGGTGGAGACACCCAGGAGGTGGAGGGTTGAGCTCTGAAGGCTTTGAGGATTACCGACTCCTCCTCAGAGGGGGTCTTGGAGGGCCAGTCACCTCTCTGTCTCAAAATTTTGTCTGAGAAAGAGACATCATCGGAGGATGACATGAGGGACCCCTCTGATTCCTCGAGGTCGGTATCGGAAGTGAGTGACTCGTCCTGGGAGTCGATGTGCTTCCTCTTGCATGCCTTCTTACTGGGAGGCTCCTCAGGTACAGACTCTGAGGGGCTCTCAGAAAGTAGGGGATCACACAACGGGGTATCCCCAGACCTTCGGGCTCTGCCGTCCATGGAGAGGGGGGCGTCAGAGGCTCTAGCCGAAGTGTAAGGGGACGGAGTGACCGATCCAGGTGATGTACCTGACGACTTGGCCAGGGCGCTCCTCATGGCCTCGAAGGCCAGTCCCCCTGAGTCCGAGGACCGACCAGTCTCTGAGACCATGACCGAAGTCGAGATTCCCCAAGCCGAAGCACCGAGAGGGAGGCTCGGAACCGACAGGAGTCCTGAGGTATCCCCCTTGGGTCCGACTGAGGAAACCCGAGTGCCGAAACCAGAGGACGGTGCCGACCTGGTTGGAGCTGATACCAGCTCCGATAGACTCACCTGGGGTATCGGAGCCGACACCAGAACATCACTCGGCGCGGAGCATTCCAGCTCTGACGACACATGGGTGTTCGGAGGAGGAATCATCGGTACAAGAATGGGAACCGGCTCTGGAGCTGACTGGGTCAGAGCCTAAAACAGTTTTGCTAACACCGGCGACTGTAGGAGCCTCTGGACCACCCTATCCAAATCAGACAGCCTAGAGGATTTGGAAGAAATAGAAGGAGATCTAGATCTCCCGACTGGAGACTCATGCCTGACACTGGGTGACTGCTCCGATGAGGTTCCAAAAGTATCGGAGCCGAGGTTCACTCCAGTACAACAGATACCTCCTGTGGCCCTGAGGACAATGGAGCCGAGGAAGTAGTATCCATTTCCAAGTCCTTCTCCTTCGGCCCCAAAGACAGTGGAGCCGAGGATGTAGCATCCATTTCCAAGACCTTCTCCTTCGGCCCCGAGGACAGTGGAGCCGAGGAGGAAGTATCCAATTTACAAACCTTCTCCGATGGCTCCGAAGAAGCAGATGGAGCCGGAGATCTTTTCTTGGCCTTAGGAGGCTTAGACTTGGTACTAGAAGGCGGAGACGACTCCAAGGCCTCCTCAAAGGAGGGCTTGATCAGACCCTTCAAAATCAGTTTATTTTTACGTTCCTGCAGTACCCTAGGGCTAAAAACATGACAGAAACTGCAGGACTCTTGCAAGTGAATAGCACCAAGACAATAAACACAGATAGAGTGCCCATCTGTAATGGACATTTTATAGCCACATTTTGTACACTTCTTAAACCCAGAGGGTTTATGTTCCTTTAGTTCTTTCGACATGGCAAGCAACCGCGCCACACACAATCGACAGAGTCAAACACAAAAGGAGGGCGGGAAGACCAACAAGCACTTAAATGGACAAGGAAACTCTAACTTAAATGCTTCCTAAAAGGGAGTTAACCACTAACACCACAGCACAACAAAACAAGGGAACACACTGGAGAGGACTAGGTCCTCTAACTTAAATGGACCTAGCCCGCAAAAACAGTAGGGATACCACAAAACACTAAACTCTCAAAACCTCACGCAACAACTATTCAGGTACAAAGTTAGCTATCAAACTAGCTTTTGTCAAAAGGAAGACTGCTAAAATACTAAAAGTATTTTAAAAGGGTACTTAGCCACAGCCAAGTGAGACCACATCCTAACTCTACGAGCGGCAAACGAGATCTGGGGCTAGAGCAAGGTGCATCCTGGGATACCAGGTTAGCCCAGCCAATTAGAGACTTCGTGCTAGAGAAATTTGCCCGAGTCGGAGCCGAGAACCACGTGAGTAAGGAATGTAGGCGATAGGATAGGACCACATAACATCAAGTGATAATCTTTTTATTAGCAAATATAATTATGTTATTACTAAATACTAGTTAAACTATTAATACTATAAATTATACTACAAATATATAGTACTATAAATGCTAAATATTAAATTTCTAGTATAGCCAACAAAACCCACAATTTACATGCTCTACTATCCCACTAGTCCCCAGATATAGTTACTTTAACTGAGACATGGCTAAAACCACACATCAGCAACAATGAAATCAGCCCCCCAGGTTACAATATCATAAGAAAAGACAGAACAGACAAAAATGGAGGTGGTGTAGCCATCCTATACAAAGACCATCTAACAGTTGAACTCCTGCATGCCCCCCCCCCAAGACCTTGCAAATACTGAGCTAATTATAGCCAAATTAATCATCAACCCCAAAAAAACACCTTAATATATTAGGAGGATACATCCCACCAGGTAACAACATCCCCACTCTGGAAAATCTATTGAAATGGTGTACTATATAGAAGACTATCTTAATGGGGGACTTTAACATAGACTGGCTTCTATATTCCTCCTGAAATCTCACTATGCACATCAACCTGTAAGGCTATACCCAAATCATCTCAGCCCCAAACCAGGACCGATAAAACCTCTAAACGCGAATCCATACTGGACTGGATACTAGTAAATTCCCCCCACCCAGCAACCCACTCAGGTAGCCTCCCTGATAACCTAAGCGACCACTGCTCAACATTTCTCTTTAGAAACTGAAACCAAATACCTCATCCAACTACTTACTGCACAATCAGAAGCAAAAGACAATTTAATCCAGACAAATGGATCTCTGATCTTAAAAACACTGTTTCTGAGAACATCTCAAACAACTGCTACTAGACGAGGCAGTAGTCTCCTTCAATAACACCTTCCTTGAGATTCTCAATACCCATGCACCAACTAGAAATATTCAAATAAAATCCAATATGCACCCTGGTTAACTAAAGAAACTAGAGCAGTACTCAAAGACAGGGACAAGGCCTGGTTATAGTTATATAAGAACAAAATCAGCATCAATAAACAACTTTTCCCAGAACTTAGAAACAAAGCTAAGAAATTAATAAAAACTGACAAAACTAACTTCCACCATAACATCCAAATCAAACATTAAAATAACCCACAAAAATTCTGGGCAGCACTACTTTACAGAATCCATTCAATCTATAGCAAACAATCTAAATAACACAACTATCCCCCAGAATCAAACCCCAATACCCCCCCACAAAATTGCAATAACCTCTTCAAAATAAAACCAGTCCCCACCCATCACATTAAAAGACTACTAGATAAACTAAAACCAACTACCTTCACTCCCGATAACCTCCCTGGAGACTATCTAAAACTAGCATCAGAGGCAATCTGCCACCCAATAGCCCTACTTGTAAATAGATCCATCACTGAGTCTTATGTTCCCACTGTCTGGAAAATATCACATATCATACCCTTGCACAAAGGAGGTAGCTCCTGTGAACTAGCTATCACTCCATTGCCATCCTCTCCCCCCTATCCAAAATCCTTGAAAGAGTCATTCACTCACAACTCATGGATTATCTATTAACTCACAACTTCCTATCACACACTCAACATGGATTTCACCCTGCCCATAACACAACAACAGCCCTTCTATCCTTCACACATACTATTAATCAGCTCAGAAACAACTCCCAGATTGTCTCAGCAATATTCCTGGACCTGTCAAAAGCATTTGACATAAGTCAATCACCCCAAATTCATAAATGTTCTCTCCTCCAACAACCTTAGCAACACAGCTATAGCATGGTTCCAAAGCTACTTAACAAATCAACAACAAACTGTCCTTTGGCAAGAATCCCTCTCAACCCTTCTACAAGTCACCTTAGTGGTACCCCAAGGCTCCATCCTTAGTCGTCTTCTTTTCTCCCTATTTACCAATCACCTCCACTCTGCAATCCCCCCCAAGCCAAGATTATCAATATGCTGACGACTCCACTCTGATCTGCTCTGCCTCTTCCCTTAACGACTTACAATCTATCACCCAAGACACCTTCCTATCTGTTGAAACATGGCTAAGAAACTCTCAACTTTTATTAAATCCCAATACAACTAAACTTATGCTTTTCTACCCTAAAGAAACCCTCCCCCCACAGCAAATTGTCACTTCTTCTCTAAGAACAAAAACCTCAATTACTCCTACCCCCCATACCAAACTTCTAGGCGTTACAGATAATAATCTGAAATTTGATCTCCACATAGATCAATCCATTAAGAAAGTACACAAAAAACGTGGTCTCCTTTACAGGAATAAACAATATCTAACTAAAAATATGAAAAGTACAATTGCTACAACACACCTCTCGACACTTTTATACGCATCCCCCTATCCTAGCAAACCTCTGTAAAACTGACCTCACCAAGCTTGAAACCTGCTATAACAAAATCTCCAAATTTGCCACAAATGCCCACTTTAAATCCCACACTGTCAATCTCTCAAGCAACTAGACTGGCTTGAACTCCCTCTCTTACTTCAATTTAATCAACTAACCTTAGCCCACAAAATCCTCCACCATCCAGAAAAAAAAAACAGCCCTTAAAAACCTAATCCAACCATACTTAGCATCCAATCGCTCAAACAGCAATCTAATCCTCCAAGTCACCAAAGTAAAAAACTCAGTAGGTGAAACACTATTCTCCTACTATATCTCCAAACTCTGGAACTCTCTACCCATCCCACTTATGAATGCCTCCTCACCTAAACAGTTTAAAAAACTCCTATAAACCCACCTTATAAACTTCTGGCTATGCACCTGCCATAGCCCAGGTTAGACTCCTTACCAACCCCCTTGCATCCTTCACTTCTACTCTAGAACATTTCCTTAAGCATTAATGCTTATATCTTATCTATACTCCCATACTTAAAAACTCCTTATAATGAACTAAGTACAACCCCTCAGAAAGTATTTCACTCATATGATCATCTCTGTTGTATATAGTCATACAAAAATTTCCTACTCAATCTCCTGCGTAACTATTTATGACTTAAAACTAAAACTTTTTAAATATTATAATTGTATCAACTTAATGTTTTTCTAATATGTTGTAACTATACACTGTACTGTCTACGCTGTATTATATGATTTTGCGGAGCATTTCTCCCCGGGCGTCCACTGAAAAAGGACATATGTCCAGATGGACTTTCCCGGTTAGCAAATGTAAAATAAATAAAATAAAATAAATAAATAAAGCTCCCCAAAAACTCAAACAACATCTTACTAGCTTATTAAAAAAGACATAGATTTGCCAAACTTGAAATGGCAATAAAGTTATACATTTCCTCTGCCTAGTATTTCCCATCTTTGACCATATTTCTGGTATTGATCAGTAGACTAACTTCACTGATTTAAGTTTTCAAGTCAAGGATTAGCATAAAATGGAACTTTTGTTAGTATAGACAAATGGTAGATTTTAACAAAAAGTATCAGGTTTGCATTTGATGTGTTATATGACATGCTTGTGTAAAAAACCCATCAAGATGTGGATTACTGCAGAATTATGTTCAGCTCAATAATGCAACTCCATTCAAACACCGAAGAGTACATATACAGAAGGGTGTTCACTTCATCATTAACAATAGATCTTTTAAGGAGGAGACTCTTACATCCTCACGTTTAATACCCAAGCTTCTTCTCACTGACATCTGATAACCTGACTATATATTCACAGCTGACAAGTACCACCTCTCTCATGCAAAAACTCCTCTATTTTTTGCTGTATTTTTTTTAAACATGTAATTAGATTAGAAAGATACATTGTAAAGATTTATTATATTTCTACATGACAACCATTTCAAAACGGTTATCCTACAAATGTGATAATTATCCCATTTCAAATGATAATGGACCTGCAGTGTTCCACTAGCTGAAAACCCAATGACTGTCTCAGAAAAAAATAAAAATCAGCATACTTCTGAGAACAAATCTTACGATATACAAGGCAATGGACCAGAGGCCATGTGCACCTTGCAAATTACTAACCTCAGGATCCACTACCTTTTTCAGGGAAGGTGAGACCTGTAAGTCCCAGTGTAAATTTAAGTGGCCCTATTCAGGTGTCCAAGCTATATTTGATGGACAACAAGGAATTACATTACTTGACCTACACAAAAACTTTATTTCAGAGCAGTGGGAAATGTTGGATTATGAACCTTTACATCCATTTTATTTATTCTGATGTAGACTTAGATCTCATATTATAATCCTGGTTCCATTCTTTGACTCTGAGTAAAATGAGGTGAATGATAACAGAATCTTTAAGGGCCTTGATTTGTGATTTAATGATCTTTCCTGTTAAAAAGAGGTACGACTGCAAGCAATAGTGAGCTGCTTCATGTATTCACACACAATATAAAGGATTTCCAGCTTTTACATGACTTTTACAAACTGTAAGGTCAGAGTAACAACTTTACTGCATTTAATTTAATATTTAGTTGTATACTGTTTGTGTGATTTTTTTTCTGACAGAAACTCTGAATTCCATGGTAAATGATTTTGATTGCTCATTTCTTTTAGAATTCTTAATTCATTTGCAGCTGAACATGGCTTTCTTAAAATAGTATGTCATAATGGACAAATATATTGTAGAGTGTAATAAATGATATGTATATTTAAAGTTAACATCGGATAACATTGGTGATCTGTGTTTCTTATGTCAAAAGCTGGATGATCTGCTTACAATTATTAGTAGTAAATCTCGATTTACTGATGACAGTTACACTTGTGCAAATAGCACAGACCAGAGCACTGTTGTTACATATATTAATGACTGGACCAATGACATAAATAATGTTAGGCACACAGCAAATAGAATACATTTAGGAAAGGAAGTGTCTACCGTCTATAAGGATCACTCAACGCCTATTGAACAAGATAATGCCACTGACAACTTTGGAATTCTAGATACAAGTATTCAGCAATCTGAGAATTTAGACCGTATAGAAGAAAATAAAAGGAAGATGTACACAACAAATAACAAGGGAGAAAAAGAAATTCGTAAATGTCTGTAAAGCAAAGAGAATACATACTAAAATGACACGAATTTGTTATGTAACACAGGTTACATGAAATGGTAACACTTTTCTATGAGAAAACCTTCAGTCTAAAAAAAGGGCATATTTCTGCCAAAAGAGAAGGTAGAAAAAAGAGGCAAGGGGCAGGTGAAAAGGATGAAATCAAGATTGCACATGGAAGGGTTGAAGAACATTACTGTAAGGAAAAAAGAGGAGAAAGACAGATGTTGACAACATGGCTCAAGCTATGGATGTACAAAGCCAACTGATTGAGAATGGTATGCTTGTAAATGTAATAAGCAACGAAAACATTGATGATAAAGATCACTGCTTTGTAATAATTGATAGAGCAGATATTACTGAATTTGAAGTTGAAGATTTCAGATCTGGTCAGAATTACTTCTAATTACAGATTCAGTTATTTGAGGAACTGATACTTACATTTGCAGAGAAGGTAATGAACACTGAATAGCATCATGTTTACCTGGAGCAATAACAGGGGATGTGAGACAGGCCTTAGAACACCTTAATGCAAAGCAGTACGGATCTGTTTTTATTCATGTCAGTGCAAATGATCTCATCTGCAAGGACTCTCTGACTGTTAGTAGGGAACTTACAGACCCCTTAGATAGCAGGGTGTACAAATTTGAAAGCTGAGAACATTGAAGCTCCAAACCTCGAACTGGAAACCTCAAAACTGGAAAACATCAAAGCATAAAGCGGAGATCGCCATAGAGTGCAGGAAGGGAAAATTTCCTTTTACTGCACTGTAGTGCAATCTTGGAGTTGGTATATTTAAGTAGCGGGGGGGGAGGGTGGGGGTGGAGGGGGGCTTGCCCCCCTGCATAGAGCGGGTTTTGTGTTGTTTTGGGTGTGTACTGTTTTTTTTCCCCACGTTCAATGTTTTCTGGTTTCAAGGTTTCCAGTTCGAGGTTTGGAGCTTCGATATTTTTTGCTTTCGATCATATGATATAAACCCAGATAGCATAGCTTGTACAAATGTTGGGAGATATTTTTCAATAATCAGATATAGAAAGGAAAGTCAGGTCACTATGAATGAAAAGATTTTTTGGGTATAATATCTACATGAAAAAAACGTCTTGTTTTAAAAAATGTGTAGAGCATCTGAGTCTAATTTTGGGTGCACATCTGTTCAGACAGGATGGCTTGGACTTGTCAAGATCAGGAAACAGAATTTCTGCAGCAGATATTTTGCAAAATTTGAAAACATAAGGCAGGATTTTTGCCAGGTTGAAAATTAACAGTTCACGTATAGCAACATTTGATGCATCTCTGATGGTTGTTAATGCTAGGACCATTAATAATAATTTTTTTGGGGGGGAAATTTGCTACATTACAACAGGATTGATGTTTTTTTAAACACCTTTATTTTATTATCACTTGTGACATGGGCAAATTTACATTCATATAAAAGTAATCAAACTATATTAACATAAACATTATACTTCACATATATCGCTATATATCATATAACCCAAGCAATATTACATAAATTATTCAATTCCTGCTTTAACAACAAGATTGATGTTGTTACTGATGGTGAAACATGGTTAAAGAACAATGACTTGCCGATGGTTGCTTAAGCGATCTTATCTGTGTTCTACCTTTGCTTGGGCACCACAGGAATTAGTTTAACAATGACTGGAAACCAGTTCTGTCAGGGTATTAAAGACAGTTATGAGACCTGTGATTATTACTTGTTCAGTGATAACACCAATACTATAGATTGTGTAGCTGTGACAATAAACACAACCCTGGAACATAAAACAATTTTGCAGCATATAGACCACAAAAATCAAGTGCTGATGATCTGGAGAAATTTGTACATTTCTTGAATGAAAATCAGAAGGGAAGAGCAATAGTGGCTGAATACTTAAATTTACCAGAAACAAACTGGAATAATATTGATTCAACAACATTAGCAAGGAAATTATTCACAATGTATGTTCAGGAACAACAATTGCTTCAGATTGCAAAAAACCCTACCAGAGAATGGAACATACCAGACATTGTTTGTCTTCCTAAAGAAGTTACTATTACTTTATGTCAAGCTTTATCACTGTTAATGTGCAGTGATACCGGGGTTATAAATGTTAATTTACTGCTAGATAACTCTGCCAAAATGAAATCTAAACCAATGCACAGAAGGTTAATTACAGATTATATGAAAGCAAAACAGTCACTACGTAAAACTAACTGGAGTGATGTGTTCAGTGGAAAAACTGCAGAAGGAATATGTAAAGTTTTGAAACAGAAATTGTTTGAATGTAAAAATAAAAAAAAAACAATTAAGATCAGGATCTAGGCAAACAAGGTCAGCAATGTATCTTTCCATAAGAACAAGATACTTGATTAAAGTTAGAAACAAAAAATATAAGAAATGGAAAAGAGATGGAACTATAACTTTGACAACTGAAATAAACAAGCTGAATAGACAGATTAAACATATTGTGAGTCAGGATAAAGAAAATGTATATAAAGTTATTGAGCATAACAGGAACTTTTTTTAGACATTTAAGATATGGAAGGAGTAAAGACATATACATTGATAAACTGTGTGTAGATTCAAAAAATGATTCTCAAACACAGCAGATTATAGATATATTTACAAAATTTATGTAAAGCAATTTGGCTCCCCAAAGGGGTAATAGATTGCCCTAGTGACATCCAGGTAACCACAGATATTGAAATGAAATTAGATCATATTGAAAAAGAACTATGCAAACTGGATCCAAACAAAGCATAGACAGGAGATGAAATTAGTAATAATGACCTGAGGACACTTCAACAAGAACATAGAGTAGCATTACGTCTACTATTTACTAGATCATATACATATGGGAAGATTCCTCAAGATTGGAAACATGCAGTTGTTAAACTTGCATTTAAGGGAAAGGGGAGCAGGACAAACCCAGAGTCGTACAAACCCTTACATTTATTTTCATGTTGTGGAAAAATAATGGTGAAGATTAGACTGGATAGGTTATTGTCAGAAATGGAATGTTGGGACTTGAAACCATATATCAGCATACATATGTTGAAAATAAATCTAGTACCATCTGTAACATGATGCTCTAAAGCAATATAACAGCTATAAATGAAAAAATGTGTTGTGATGTAATTTATATAGATTTAACTTCAGCATTTGACAGGGCCATACACAAAACACTGATTAATAAATTAAACAACTAGGTATTGATGTACTCTTGACAGGATGGATAGCTGCATGGCTTACAAAAAGGACATTGCAAGTATTACAGCAACTGGTCAGGGTGTCCCACAGTGCTTCATCCTAGGCCCATACTTGTTTAGATTGCATCTTTCAGAGCTATCTTTTTCATCTGAGGTGTTCTACAGTCAGTATGCAAATGACTTGAAATTGGATAAACTTATTACACGCATTACAAATAGGGCATGTCTGCAAAAGAACTTGACTAAATTGACCATTTGGATGCAGGAGAATAATATGCTGATAAATACCACAAAAACTAAGCATATGAGAGTTGGAAGACATAAATTGAAAGGTGATTATTTAATACAGCACACAGTGATTGAAACTGTAGATTCATTTAAGGAGCTGGGTATATGGAAAAATCAAGTTTTGAGGTTTTCCTAATCATAGCAACCAACTGGTTAATGATAGTTGTAGAACTATATATTGTATAAAAAGATTTATAAAGTCTAGGAAATCAGAAATTATGAAGTCATTGTTTGTTAGTTACATTAGACCCAAACTTGAGTATTGAATATCAGTATGGAAACCTTATAAGAAAACAAGCATGACTAAACTGGAAAGAGTACAGTGGAGATATACAAAAGGCATCCATGGATCTGAGAGTTTAAGTTATTATGAAAGACTAAAATATCTGAACTTGTACAGTGTCTCATACAGACATTTAAGAGGAGACTTTATTCAGGTATTTAGGACATTTAGAGACAACTACCTCTGGGAATGTTTAGAGTTATCAAAAAGTAGTAGAGAATCATCGGAGAACCTATGTAGAACATTCTATAGGAATGAGAAGTGTACTAATTGGTTCTCTGAGACAGCAGCTGATGTGTGGAACAAATAACCAAATTACATTAAAGCAAGTACTAGTTTAGATATTTTTAAGAACAGCCTAGACACTTTTATAGGAATAACTGTTTAGTATACTGACAAGCTAAAGGGTATTAATGCCCATGGCTGAAATATTTGTTTATATGTAGAGATCTTTTTCGATAGAAACGCCTGTGGCTTTTTGAGTTTTTATCTGTAAAGTGTGGCACATACCAAAGTATGCATTATATTCAATAAATGGGTCTGGCCAGGGCAGCATATAAGGGAACAATGATTTCCTTGGATTTACTTCACTACATTTCCCATTTCTTTGGATTTGGAAGAGATGCCATTGGCAATTAGTTGCAAAATATATAAAGATTTCCTCCTTACAGTAGCCACATGGTAATCAAAGGAGAGGGAGCTATTGATCCAGGTGTCTTGCTTAATAATTGGCTGCTGTCAGTACTGTAGGCTGTAGGGATAATACGACATATTTCTTGGTGTTGAGTTAAGCCTTTTTTCTAAACACCTGGTGTTAACACATGTTAGTTCATTTTGTAGGATAAATGTATCTTCAGGATATTTGAAAATCATGCCCAGTACACAGTCATCAGCAAATGTGGTCAATCAGACATCATGTTTAACACTTCTGAGGTCAAAGAAATATATGCTGAACAAAAGGGAACCAAACACAGATTCCAGGGGGACATCACTGATTGCCATATCTCTGAGGAGGCATCTTCTACAAGAAAATGTTCTCTGTCCTTCAGCCAGATGACTAGCCATTGTACCACTTAGATCAACTTTTAAGGTCATTAGCTTATTAATCATTTCATCATGTGTTACAGTGTCAGACACCTTGACCAGATAAAGATAACCAACATGGATAGTATTCACATTTTCCACTCCTTCAGTGACCTTCTCAAAGAAGCTGACAAGATTTGGCAGGCATGATGTACCACTTATGAAGCTAAATTGTTATAGGAAAGGCCTAATGAGATTTTATGCATTGTTATTAATAAGGTAGGTGATAATGATGATGTGCTCCACTGCCTTAAAAATCAGACTCATAAGGCTGATAGGTCTGTAGTTTCCAGTGTCCACGATGGGTCCACCATTGTGAACAGGCATCAATACAGCCGTGACCCAAGATTCAGAGACATAGCCTAAGCTACAGCTTAGGTTAAACTGTTTAAGAGGAGGTTCTGCAAATGCATGCCTGTCAGTATTAATTAGACAACTAAGTATATTATCAGGACCCATGAAAGAATTGTTTTGGTCTTTGAAAGTACTTTAAAGATATGTTTCTTAGTAATGGTACAGGGTGGGAGATAAAAGTAGAGTAGAGCAGGGACTTTCATGGGAGAAGTTTGCAGCAAATGTGTCTGCCAGTATGCTTGCAATATAATTTGGGTTTAAGTGGGAGGCTCCATTGTGGAAAAGTTCAAAACAATGTTCTAACATAGCCAAAGAAGGATATGTGGTTATCCCTCACCTTAGATGTTAGCCTTAGGTCATGGGGATGCTTTGCTGATCCTTATAGTGGCCTTCAGTTTTTTATACAATTATCATGCTAGAGAATACTAATCTTACTTGGTATTTAATGGAGCTTCTTCATTTTGTTATACAGTTTGTTTATGTTGGCTGACGACCAAGATGGCTTTATTTTGAATTTCCAGATGTATAGGTTCATAGGTAGGTACTAGGCTTTTGGCCCAAGGGCCTAAGTAAGCCTAGCCAACAAAGTTCCCTGGCTTACGCCAACCCAAGAAAGTTAATTTCCTGTGCCCCTGTCAAGCAGAGACACAGAAGAGATCCCCGGGGTGTATTTCCTATTTCCCATCCACTCATCAAGATTTTTCTTGAAGAGTGTTAATGAGGAACTTTGCTTGACATAGATAGGTAAGCTTGTTCCAGAGTATGGGAAGTCACTGGGACAGGAATCTATCCCTCCAGCAAGTCTTGTTTATTGTGGTGACAAGGTTTAGGTCCCTAAAGCATGTAGCTCAGAGGGATTGGGATTTCTTTAGGTGTAGCATGTCCAACAGCTCTGGGTTTGACATAGCTTTATATGTTAGGCAGAGATCACCTCAGAGTAGGCGATATGCTACAGAGTAAAGCTGGAGTTTTTTGAGACGATCAGTGTAGGGCATCTGTTTGAGGCCAGTAATTCTCTTTGTGAGGTACTTCTGTCGTCTTTCCAGCTGTTGCAGATGTCTTGTGAGGTACATTCCAAAAGGGGCGTTGTACTCTATAATGGGTCTAATGAGTGTCAAGTAGAGGGGAACAATGACCTCTTTTTTTTTTCTGGATAAGAACCCTTTTGTGATGAGGTGTGCCATGTAGAAGGATTTCCTGACTACTGTGGTAATGTGATTATCAAAGGAGAGACTACTGTCCACCTGGTCCCAAGGTTTCTTATCACACATTCGGTGTTAAGAAGACTGTCGCCTATGTGGTAGTTCATGGGTACAGAGTTTTTACCAAAGGGGATAACAATGCACTTTTTGGCATTGAGCTTGAGGCCATGACTGTGACACTAGACATCTGTCTCAGTGAGGCCCTTTTGTAGGTTGTCCGCATCATTTGGGGACTCAACTAAAGCTCCTAGTTTGCAGTAATCTGCGAACTTCATTAGCCAGAGGCCGTCTGTGTTAGCCTGTACTTCAGAGAAGCAGATACCAAACAGGAGAGGTAACAGGACTGAACCCTGTGGTACTCCACTTGTCACTGGTTTGAAGTCAGATTTGGAGTCTGCAACTTTTACAGTGTGAGTTCTGTCAGTGAGCCAGTTGGCAACCCATCTTGTGACATAGGGATTTATACCTAGTATAGTGAGTTTGGCTATAATTCCAGAATGGGGGATGGTGTTGAAATCCTTGGCAAGGTCAAGCTAGGCTGTATGAACCACCTTACCCTCATCTATGGCTTTGGTGACAGCCTCAAAGAAGTCGACCAGGTTCAGGAGGGAAGATCTGCCTTTCACAAACCTGAACTGGGTGGGGTCCAGAGTTTGTAGGTTACCAATATCTTTGTTTATGAATTCCATGATGATACGTTCCTTGGCCCTGCAGACTAGGCTCGTCAGGCTAATAGGGCTGTATTTGTTTCTTGTGGTGACTACTAGATCAATGTATTTATCTAAAAAGGCAAAAAGATCATTAGTGTAGTTGGCTGCATATCCTGGGTTAATTGTAAAAATAGTGTGGGTAAATTTAGAGATTTAATTGCATAATTGTGTGAGGCTGGTATTTTTGAACTATATAAAGAGGGCGATGATGGTTACAGAGGGAATGGAGTTCAGAGAGTAAAGGTCACAAAGCCAGACTTTACCAGTGAGGAACAGACCACGGGAAATCTAATTGGAAAGAGCAGAGTTTATGAGAACCAGATCAAGAATATTATGACCCCTGGTGGCTTTAAGGATAATTTGACCCAGGGAGTTTTTGTTTACCAAATCCAAAAATCATTGTGTATACCCTATGATGGAACTGTAGGTACTCCAGTCTATAGAGGAATAGTTGAAGTCTTCACAGATTAATAATCTGTTGTTTATAGGGTATCTTCTACTAAATGCACTTTGGTGCATTAGTGGAAAGTGATGATAAAAAACTGCTGTGTGCCAAGAGGTGGTATGAAGGGAATTTAACAAAGGAAGAGCAAGCTATTTTATGAACTTTGGTTTCTAATTCTGAAATCAGAATTATGAAACCAGATAAAGGGGGTGGGGTAGTTCTGATGGACCAGGTTAATTACAGTGGTAAAATGATGGAATTATTAAATACCGATGGGAGATACTCAGAGGTATCTCGGGGTAAAACAGATGTGGCCTACAGACATATAGATTGGATATTGTAAGATAATTTTATGCAGAGGACATTTGAAATTGATTTGTACAACTTTTTTAAGGTTAAAAAACCAACAATACTGAGTTATTTTTGGAATACCCAAAATGCATAAAGATGCAAATGGCCCATCCCTTAGACCTATTGTTTCATCGGGTGGATCTAAGACGCAACCTTTAGGGGGTTTTGTGGATGAAAAATTGAAACCTTTCTATGCCTTATATGACCATATATTGACTGATTCATGGGATCTCTTACGTAAAGTTAGTTGTATTGAATTTGATGATTTTTTCTTTTTTGACCATTGACGTCAGAGATTTATTTTCGGTTATACCCCAGGACCTAGGTTTGAGATGGTTTGAAGAAATGCTCATTGAGATGGGGTTTCTATCAGCAATGGATCTGAGGACAGTTATTGAGAACATAGAAATTATACTTAAGAATATTTTTTTGTATTTCCAGGGGGAATATTATAAGCAACTCGAAGGGGTTGCTATGGGGGCCTCATGTGCCCCCGTGTATGCCAATATAATTATGTTATACTGGGAGAAATGTTTTGTATTTTTATCTGTAGCTTTTGGCAGTATATAAGGGGTTACTTCGGCTTCTTGGATGATATATTAATGTTATGGAAAGGGCCTATGGACAATATTCCCTTATTTATTAATTATATAGGAACTACAACTGATTTTTTAAAATTCACCTATCAGGTTGATTATCTGGATGTAAAATTGTATAAGGATGGCATTAATAGGAAAGTATTATCTAGAATATATAGGAACAAATATTTTTCCAATACATATTTGCATTTTGACAGTTACCACCCCCGATATTTAAAAACATATATTATTAAGGGACAGATGGTCCGTGCGGCCCGGATGACATCAAAAAGGGATGTATTCCTGGAAGAAATTGAATTTATCGGTAAATTATTTGAAGACAGGAAGTACCTGGTTGGATTAATACAAGCCATTAAGGATGAAATTACTGGAGGATGGGTTACAAAATATACTCCATTACTGAATGGAGATTATCTAGTTGGTACAGGGAATAGAGGAAATGTTTGTGAAGTTCCCCAAAGTACAAATGAGGGACGGAATGGGCACTACTTTGTAGTAAGTTACAATCAAGATACTAGTAAGGTGAGGAGCATAGTGCTAAAGTATTGGAATATATTTAAAATCATGCCAAATAGCTTAAATATTTTTCAGACACCACTAAAATTCAGTTATAGTGCTAATTTGAAGGATGTTTTGAGAGAGGGAGTAGACAACATGAGCAGTATAACAGTACCGGGGCTAGAAAGAAGGTGGGGACTTATGCCTGCGGTTGTTGCCGTCAGTGTAAGTGGATTGCCAACCTGAGTGAATTAAGTATACCTAGCATTAACAACAATAAGGGTATAATAGCGAAGGGGTATTATACTTCCCAGACTAAAGGAGTGATTTATCATATTGCCTGAAATGTTTCTCTTATTATATAGGCAAAACTGAAAGGAATTAAATCTATAGAGTGTATGAACACATCTATGAGATAAGGAGGAAAAACAACACAAATGCACTCTATAGACACACTCAGGAGTGTGATGGTGCTGTTTTTAAGTTCTGGGTAATTGAACAAGTCCAACCCTCAGATGGGGGGATGGTGAATGGGAAATTATTTTAGAGTTTTGTGAATTAATTTGGCAGATGCAGTTGGATGCCTGCATTAGACCTGGTCTGAATGACCATTTATCTATTGTACCAGCTTTAAAAATGAGAACTAAAGTATAAAGCCTATTAATTTTAGATAGTATGTTTCATGCTCTATAACTTATTTCATATAATATAATCATCCTGTGGGTAGTGCAATATATGAAATGTCATTTAGAACTTGTTAAGATGTTCCTTGTATTGTATATGTGATGGCCTTTTAAAATGTGGTGTTTTTAATTAGACGTATGATGTAATAGTATTTTTTAAAAATGTAAACCAATGAATGCTGTGTTGACCACTATAAATGAGGGAGTTCTTTTAAATGTATTTATTCTGAAGAAGTTTCATGGAATGAAACGAAAGCGCTAAATCTGTGAAGTTTGTAATAAACCTGTATTTCTATATACTGGCCTGTGCTTCTATATACTGGCTTGTGGAAGTGACATTTTTCACGATTTGTTTGTGGTGAGGACGGACCTTTATTGACCGTGTTGCTACCTACTGCTGTTTGGTTCTTTTATCTTCTACTAATGCCAAGAATTTTGTATGATCATTTGGAGGCATGATTATAAGTTGAAAGTTTGACTTTTCTAAGGTTAGCTGGAGTTCTGCGAGCTTACTGTGGGAGTCTGGGTACAAGTCTAGAAGATATATGGTCACTTACAAATACTCAGACACGCCTACAGTTTTCAAAGGGTTTAAAGGCACGGCAGGTATAAAACAAACAAAAATATGATAAAATCTAATTGCTGTACTAAGTACGTATTTCCGTATCAATTAATGATGTGCCTATCAATTAGAAAATACCTGTGCTAAAGAGTAGCTAATAAACAAGCAAGCAATTTCATGAAATAATCAAGGTTCAGGATAAATATCTGAAGTACTGTTCCCAGACTGGGAAATAGAATTCCAGGTTTAATGTAAGCTAGGCAGCACAGTCAGATCAAGTCCAAGAACTCAGCATATCCTTACATCTCTGTTTACATGATATAATAAATTAGAAGGCAACTTCTAGCAAAGTGAGGAAGATGTAATATTATCCAGTCACATATTAAGAAGGAGAGTCCTAAGTTTTCCCAGAGAAGTATTATGGTTTGTCAAGTGCTATTTTTGCTAACACAGCAAGTGGCCTAAATATTTAATCAAGTCCCCATGTTGTCAATTTCACAGTGCATGAAATAATGGTTTAATACTGGGCTATAATGAAATCTCAAAAGTTGCATAAACTTAGAGAAAAGGGGATTTTTTTCTTCTGCATTTTCTCCAAGGTTGTGCAACTTTGGTTATAGTGTGTGTGTGTGTGTGTGTGTGTGTGTCATTTAGGTGGCTCGATAGTGCATTTATAGCAAAGAAAAAAGCTGGTACATCAGCTGATTGCAAACTGCTGGCTTGTTTTCTTGTGCAAGATCACAAATAATAGGGAGTGGGGAATTTGCTCTTTACTCACTATGGTGTGATCTCAGAGTTGGTACATGGGGTTAAAATAGTGTTTTCTTTGTTTTTCTTTTCTTTTATCTGTGTTTTGAGCTCTTTTGCGTGATGTTTTGAAGTTGACAGACTCAGTGTCATATATATATATATATATATATATATATATATATATATATATATATATATATATATACACACACACACACACACACACACACACACACACACACATCTATATATATATATATATATATATATATATATATATATATATATAGGTTCATAGGTAGGTACTAGGCTATTGGCCCTAGGGCCTATATAAGCCTATCCAAACGGTATCCTGGCTTTTGCCACCCAAGACAATTATTTTCCTGTGCCCCTGTCAAGCAGAGCCACAGAAGTAATCCCCGGGGTGAATTTCCTATCTCCCATCCAATCATCAAGATTTTTCTTGAAGAGTGCTAATGAGGAGCTTTGTTTGATATAGATAGGTAGTTTGTTCCAAAGTATGGGAAGTCTCTGAGATAGGAATCTATCCCTCCAGCATGTTCTGTTTATTGTGGTGACAAGGTTTAGGTCAATAGAGTGTGTGGCTCGGAGGGATTGGGATTTCTTTACGTGGAGCATGTCCAGCAGCTCTGGGTTTGACAAAGCTTTGTATGTTAGGCAGAGATCGCCTCTGAGTAGGCGATATGCGACAGAGTAAAGCTGGAGTTTTTTGAGACGGTCTGCATAGGGCATCTGTTTGAGGCCGGTAATCCTCTTTGTGAGGTATTTCTGTGGCCTTTCCAGTTGTTGTAGATGTCTTGTGAGGTACATACCAAAAGGGGCATTGTACTCTATAATGGGTCTAATGAGTGATGAGTAGAGGGGAACAATGACCTCTTTTTTCCTGGATGAGAAACCTTTTTTGATGAGGTGTGCCACGTAGAAGGATTTCCTGACCACTGTGGCAATGTGATTATCAAAGGAGAGACTACTGTCCACCTGTGTCCCAAGGTCTCTTATCACACTTTCGGTGTTAAGTACACTACTGCCTATGTAGTAGTTCATGGGTACAGAGTTTTTACCAAAAAGGATGACAATGCACTTTTTGGCATTGAGCTTGAGGCCATGGCTTTGACACCAGGCATCTGTCTCAGTGAGGCCCTTTTGTAGGATGTTCACATCGTTAGGAGATTTGATTATGGCTCCTAGTTTGCATTCATCTGTGAACTATGTTAGCCAAAGACCTTCTGTGTTAACCTGTACTTCAGAGAAGTAGATACCAAACAGGAGAGGACCTAGGACTGAACCCTGTGGTACTCCACTTGTCACTGGTCTGAAGTTGGATTTAGAGTCTGCTACTTTCACAGTGTGGGTTCAGTCAGTGAGCCAGTTGGCAACCCATCTTGTGACATAGGGATGTATACCTAGTTTAGTGAGTTTTGTCTATAATTCCAGAGTGGGGGATGGCGAGATCTAGATAGGCTGTATACCACCTTACTCTCATCTACAGCTTTGGTGACCACTTCAAAGAAGTCTATCAGGTTTAGAAGACATGACCTGCCTTTTACAAACCCGAACTGGGTAGGGTCCAGAGTTTGGAGATTACCAATGTCATTGTTTATAAGTTCCATGATGATACGCTCCATAGCCTTACAGACCAGGCTCGTCAGGCTAATGGGACGGTAGTTCTCAGGGTGCTTGCTGGCTCCCCCTTTGTGGAGTTGGATAACTGTTGCTGTGCACCATTCAGTGGGCACAAAGCCTGAGGTGAGGCTACGACTGAACATGGCACTTAGGTGGGGTGCCAGTTCATTCTGTAGTTCATGTAGAACACAGCCTGGATGTTGTCAGGTCCCATGGATGCTGTGTTCTTGGCTTTGGAGAGTGTGTTTTTTACCTGTGCAGCCGTGATTACAGGTACTTTGCATTCTTCCGGTATAGAGATGGGCCCATTAGGGGACGAGAGAGGGGTAAAGTTAGCACTGAACCTATCTGCCAGGATGTTGGCAGTGTCAGTTGGTTCTGTATATTTAGTGCCATTGTGCTGTAACTCAGAGCAAATCTGAGTGTTGCCATTGAGATTCATGACATAGCTATAAAATGCTTTGTGGTTGTCTTTAGAATCAGTGGCGATTTTGTTTTCGTAACTAGCTTTGGAGGATTTTATGAGGGATCTCAGCTTCTTACTGAGGCTGACTACGGAGTTCCTCCAATCATAGGATTTTACTCTTTTTTGCAACAGTTTCTTTCTTCTGTTTAGTTTGTTTATAGTAGGGGACTACCAGATTGGCTTCCTTTTTTTAGAGGATAGCATCTTGGTTCTGTTAGGGATTGCACGATCCATGCACTTGTGTAAGTGCTTATGAAGTGCAGTTGTATAGGATTCAGCAGTCGTATCTCTATTGTCCATCAGCATGGGTGTCGTGAAGTTTGCCACTTCTGTCTTAAGAAGCGTGAAGTTGGCTTTGGAGAAATTTTTTACGGTGGTTTCCCTAATGGGGGGGTGGGGCTGGGATGCGGATGTCTAGAGTGATTTACTTGTGGTCGGATCTGACCAACGAGGAATTGACCTTCTAGTGTGGAACACTGGTTGCCCATGTTGGTAATGACCAGGTCTAGGATATTGCTGCCCCTGGTGGGGGTGTGGATAAGTTGATCCAAGGCATTGGAATTTATGAATTCCAGAAAACATTGAGCACAAGAGTTGGTACATGAGTAGTTTTCCCAGTTAATGGTGGGGTAGTTAAAATCGCCCATTATTAGGGTGTTAGGTTGTACCCTAATATTTTCCAGTGTATCAACAAATGAGGAGTGGGAATCCTGGGGCATGGTGGGGGATCTGTAGCAAGCTACAATTTGCATTGCGGTCTTGCCCAGAGTTAGTTGCACTTGAATAATCTCAGATGCATTATGCTGAGCAACTAGCCTGGAGGTGTGGATATCCTTAATGAATATGGACACGCCTCTGCCTTTAATGTTTCAGTCCAAGTTAGGTGGCCGAAAGGTGTGGTATGAATTATAGCCTGGTAATGCAGGGGTGCTCTCTGGAGCCTTGAACCAGGTCTTTGTCACTGCACAGATGTCGATGTTCTCCATTTTAAGGAGTGCCTCGAGTGAGTGCATTTTGAGGTTTAGACTTCTAGCATTGAGTAGCATTACCCTCAGATTTTGCTTGCTTGTACCTGTTATGGTGGTGAATTTGTCATTTGAATCTTGCCTAAAAAGACACTATAGGGGTGGCAAGAGCCTTAGCCAGTATCCGGAATCCCAAGGGCGACAGGTGCAAGCCATCTCTGGCAAAGCAATGTCAACCCAGGCAGACAGATACTGGATTCCCTTAGAATGACACCAGAAGCTTAGCCAATTGTTGAAGTCAGTCATTTTGTCCTTGTACTGTGGTATCATTCTGGGTGATGGCAGGATGCTACTCAGGGCTAGGGACATACCTGCCTGGGCTACAAGATCAGAAAGCTCCTCTGTGTCTCTTTTCATGTAGTCCAGGGAGGTACATCTCAGGTCATTCACACCAACATGGACAATGACAGAGTCCTATTTGTACTTGCTGTGGAGTGACCTGAGTGCATGCGTTTTGTGGCGGATCCTGGCACCGGATAGGCAGCTGACAGTGACTTTCTCCTTGTTTAGCCTGGTGAGTGGAACATCAGTGTGTCTGACTATAGAGTCTCCTATGACTAGAGTGTTAGGTATGTTGTTATGCCTTATGGGCTGTGGTTGAGTGGCACACTGAGTTTGTGGGCTATGTGTAATTTCGGTTGTGTTGGGGGGTGGAGGTTGCTTGCGTTTCTGCTTTAGAGGTCCCTGTTACTTGGGTAGATTTTTTTGAGAGCCTCCACGAATGTAGGTGTGTGTTTTGTGTTTCTATGTGTGTGTTTTGGTGGTGTAGGTTTTCAGGGATTATGTGATGAGTGCGGTGTGGTGCAAGTGTTTACCTTCTCCTCTTGACTGTCTAGTCCAGTCTTGGGTGAATAGAGCTTTGCTTCCAGTTTGGTTATATAAGTGCATCTCTCACAGGTTGTAGTGTTGGGTGGTAGGAGGAGAGGGTTGTCTGTGTACATGAGGCAATTGCTGCATTGCCCCGAGATGCTCAGATTCATCAGGTAGACAGGAAAAAACACTGGAAGCTGACCCTTAGACATGCCTGGATAGGTGCTTATTTATTAAGTACTAAAAACTGTTTTTCTCTAGACAAGTGTGGAAAGTTGAGTGCTGTAGTAATTTGTAGCTTATTTAGTGCTTACAATGAGTTCTGAACACGTGCTGAGCTCAAAGAAACAGATTTGAGTGCTGAAACTAGAAAATTGGCTAGTTCTAAGAAACAAAATTAAGCTAGAAGGCTTCCCTCCAACACAGAAAGGCTTGGGGGCTCAGAAGCTTACAAACAGTCCTGGATACAGCAAATCTGTATCTGGACTAGACAATTTATAGGAAAGGTGGGAAACAAGCTTAGAAAAATGTTTTGTTTTGTTTTTTTCTGTAAAGTGGAAATGGGAAAGGAGGAGCAGAAGCTAACTGGGTTGGCCTTCTCAAATGTTCTTCCTGGAATAGGTAGAATGAGGTAATGACACTAGACTAGGAGGAGTGTCCCAGATCAAATTTACAGTTGGGGTGGGCAACTGCAAAGCCACCAAGTATAAAAACAAGATACCAAGAGGGAGGGAGTGAGGGTGGGAAACAAAAAACAGAACAAACAAACCCAACCAGATGCTTAACAATTGTAGAAAATTCTATTTAATACCTCACACACAGTGAGTAAAATAAAAGTGCTATAAATAACTCAGAAATAAGCAAAAACAGGATACTTAATGTTATATATCTCAGATTCGTTAGCTCGGAGCCCTTCCTCTGACTTCCTCCGATTAGCTCAGTGGGAAATGCAGAAACAGTCACAAGTAACATATAATAATATATATAAAACCATTATCATTATGATTATCAACCCCCTTTTTCCTATTTTCTACATGTGGCTGCCTTCTTTCTTGATTCACTGTCACTCTTCTACCTTCCTCGACACTTGTGCCTGACTGTCAGAGGCCCTCTCTTATACCATACATCTATATCTTTGCTGGAAGTCCCTGTTTTCTCTTGCCTACTTTCTGTCTGCCCCAAATTCTCTTCACCAGACTGTCTTTTGATTTTCTGCACATGCCCAAACCACAGTAATCAATTCTCTTTGAACTTCTCTGTAATTGGAGCTACTCTGGTTCTCTTTGAACTTCTCTGTAATTGGAGCTACTCTGGTTTCTGTTCTGATGTCCTTTATTTCTTTGTCTGTCCCATAGTGTGCATCCTACCACACATCTCAGGAAATTCATCTCCATCACCTCTAGCTTCCTCAACTGATCTGCCTTTACCTCCTAGGTTTCTTACCATACAGTAGTATTTGTTGCACCACTGTTTTGTACACCTTACTTTTCAGTTTCGTTGGCATTCTTCTGTCATACACTACCCCTAATGCTTTGTGATAGTCGGCTGCAGCCCCTCAGATTCTAGCTTTGACCTCCTCATTCAGACGTCCCTTTTCTTCAGTCACCCCTTCCAGATACTTGTGGCTGTTAACCAGTTTCACTATTTTCCCTTTTATTTCAGTTTTTCAGATATCCCCCATTTGCTGCCAAGACAACTGTTGTTTATACTCCGCTTTATCCCATGTGCCTTCAGGTTTGCATTCCATTCCCCTACACTTTACTGAAGTTCTTGCTCAGAGTCTGTCTGCAATGCCACACTGTCTGCATACAGCAACTTTACTGATATGTCCCCTATGGGTCCAGTGTCTGTAGTTTGCCAGTGTCTTTGTTGAACATTTCCATGATAATTTGTTCTATGGATTTGCATCTTAGACTAGTAGGACTAATAGGTCTGCAGTTTCTGGGGTTGGTTGATGGTTTGCCCTTGTGAAGGGTGATAACTGTTGCCATCCGCCATTTTTAGGTATGTAGCCTGTTTTGAGGCTGTAGTTGAAAAGTGAATCAAGGTGTCCTGATTAGTCATGTTTCAGGCTATTTAGGAGACATCCTTGGGATACTGACTAGTCCCACTGAGGCTGTGTTTTTGGCCTTAGTTTGCGCCACCATAACCTGCTCCCTGGTAATAGTTTGGGGCTGGCATCCTAGTAGGGATTTCCTGAGGGGGTGGCAGATGGGGAGTTAGGGGTGAACTTTGAGCTGAATTTGTCAGCCAGTAGGTTTGTTATGTCACTCTGCTCAATGAAGATGGTTCCACTTACTACCAGTTTAGCACACTGCTGGGTGTTACCTTTGAGGTTTTGGACATAGCCGTAGAAGGCCTTCTGGTTGTCTTTAGCCTGAGGGGCTATCTTGATGTTGTATTTGGGCTTGTTGGATTTAATTAGTCTTCTCAGTTTCCTTTTTAGTTTAATTAGTGAGCTCTTATCACAAGAGTTGTTTTTTATGATTTTGACCATGACTTTTTTCCCTTTGTTATAGACCCTGTTAAGATTAGGAGTACACCAGTGTGGTTTGTTTTTCTGAGTTTGTTTTGTGCTTACTTCTAGTAAGTACAGCAGAGTCTATGTAGCCATTTACACGTTTGTACAGTGCTTCTATGATCAATTCTGCATAGACTGTTTTGAACTCGGGATTAAGCAAGTCACTGAATTTTGACAAATTGTCGCTTAATAGGATGTATTGTGCTATACATTACACAAACTTTGTAAACCCACGTGTGCAATCTCACAAATACTAAAGGTGCTCATGCACCATCAAGGTTTACCTCTGTTGATCATGTGCAACTCTGTCCTTGAGGTAAACTAATATGATGTGGCTGTGGCTGCAATCAAGGTGATGCCCATTACACACACTGGTCTGGCTGCATCCATATATAATTAGCACTGATGGCCATCATGCACACAGTGTTAATAGTGTTGGCTTGGTCACATTCAACAAAGAAAATACAAGGGTTAGTGCTGTGGTTATAACTTCTAACCATTAGGAAAGGATGCTGCAAGCAAAGACACAAAAATAAAGAAGAAAGTCAGCGCCGTATTTCAACATTTTAGTGCAGAATCACTTGAGCAGTAGAGAGAAACAGAATGGTAATGTTTCCAGACTGAAATACTTAAAACTGAAAAAGAACCACATTTCAGTTGTTAACTCTGATACTGTAAAAATATTTCATCCAGAATGTACTACTTTTGCTGGCAAAGTACAGTTGTGTAAGTTGCACTTACCCATAACAGTAGATATTACAATTCCTCACTGCTGCAGTAGCCTTTAGACTACATGGGTTGTTTCCACATCTAGGAAGCAATAACTGGCCAATTTCACAAGGTTCTGGCTCCCCGACCACATATACACATATACATACACACACAAATACACACACACACACATATACACACACACACACACACACATATCTAACTGCTGATTGGCTAGCCCCAAGGAGGGAAATCAGCAAACAGAGTGAAGATTTCTTCAAGCCTTTCTTGCCCATATATAGACAAAGCTGACTATCAATCCTCAACCAAAAATAAATAAATAAACATATAAAGCAGAAACAAAAAGGACCCTACTTTATATCCCAGCTACAACTATATACAAGAGTATGGTGGGTGGAGGGTGGGTATGGCTACAGCAATGGTGAGGAATTCAAACAGCTACTGTTATGGGTAAGTGCAACTTATACAACTGTACTAGTTCATCATTCCCACTACTGCAGTACCCTTTAGGCTATATGGGTTAATTACCAAAGCCTACTCAACCTAGGAGTAAAAAGAGTACAGATCCAGGAGTTCCTAGTTAATGGCCAAAGCAAAGCTCACTCTGGACCATGAAAAGGAGTCCAGTTTGACATGTTTTGTAAAAGTATGTATGGAGGAAGAGGTAACTACCTCTACAATGCTTCTGGAATCCTCCCCTTCCAGTAACCCATCAAAGAAGACAAGGCTCTAGTAACATGAACCTTTATACTGTCTGGAACCAGTCTACCACAGTGGGAATAACAAAAGGCAATAGCTGAAGATAACCACCTGGAAATTGTCTATTTAGACACAGGATGGCTCTTTTTTGTCCCCTGATAAGAAATAAATAGTTGATCAGTTTTTCTAAATGACTTAATTATTTCAATATAGTACCTGAGTTGCCTCTGCATTTCCAGTGTATACAAACCCTTTCACCTTGTTTTTTAGGTTCTGGGTAGAAAACTGGATGATTGAGTGGCTAATTCAGAGTAAACTCTGAAACCACTTTGGGCATAAAAGAAGGGTTTTTCCGTAATGTGACCCTATCACTATTGAATATGAGGTAAGGATCACCCACCACGAGAGCTTGCAACTCATATACTCTTCTTGCAGATGTCGGAGAAATGTTGAGTACAGTCTTCTAAGTCAAGTACCTTAAATAAGCTAGATAAGCAGGTTCAAAAGGTGACAGTTAACTTCTTTAGCACAAAGTTGAGATCCCAAGGAGGAGCAACCTATTTACGAGGAGGTCTCACGGGTAAAACTCCTTTCAGAAACTCGTTTACTACAAATAGAGAAGAAAGGGGAGGATCCATGGGTATTTATGTTGAAACTTTCACAAGATTAACCCTTATTAAGGAATAAAGGCGGCTAGAGGAAAGTTGAGTACCAGTGGTAAAAAATTCCTGATGGGTCTCTGGTTATTGGCTAGGCACCAACTACAAAATAACTTCCACTTACCAACAAATGATTTTCAAGTAGAAAGTTTTCTTGCCTCCCTTTAGTACCTGCAGCGCCTCCCCATGAACAAAATGTCTAAAGACAGTCAATGAAAGTTCACTGGAATTAGGGTTATCAAATTCCCCGTCTTGTGTGAGTAGATCCCGTCTGTTTAGTAGTTTCTGACAATTGCTCTTGGACAACTCCAAAAGAAGGGAGAAGCAATGTTGCATGTGTCAAAAGAGAGTCACCACAAACATTTTTGGGGAGTCTTTCTGAATCTTCAGAATTACCTTGGATTTCAGTGGAAAGGGTAAAAAAACATAAAAGAACATTTCCATCCAACATAATGAAAATGCATGCCTCCAGGCTTGCTTGCAAGGAGTCCAGGTGCAGACTATGTTTAATTGTCTGTTTTGAAAGGAGACAAACAGATCTATTTTAGGTGTTTCACACAACTGGATCAGCTCTTGGAAGACCCCCCCTCATTCAATTTCCATTTGTGTGGGTCTGTCCTGGTCCTGCACAGCTTGTCTGCTACATTATTTTGACAGAATGCAAGATGCTTGGAGGGTTAAGGAATGTTGTAGGGATACCTCACAAGCCATTGTAGCCAGCCTGTACAGGAGTTACAACCTTGTATCTCCCTGCTTATGTACCACATGACTGTAATCACTTGAAGACATCCTGGTGACATAAGTGCCAAAGATTTAAAGACATGGATCAAAGCCAACATCTCCTTTATAATGATGTGCTTTGGTCTATCTGAATGATCCCACAGGCCTTGCACCTTCACCCCTTGATAAATGCTCCCAATGCAAAATCTGAAGTGTCTGCGGTAACAGATCAGCTTAGAGTCTGAAAAGAAAACGGGAGACTTGGGTTCAGCTGAATGTGTTGTCTCCGGCAATGCAGTTCCATTTTTAGAATGCACAAAACTGCTGTGTTATGTATTCTTTTAGAAACCATTGCATCTTTCTCATGTGTAATCTGGCTCGGGAAATCATAAGAATCATAGGATTCAGATTAATTCTCTTGCAGAAGTCCGATACTGACTGAAGAAGCTCGGAAAATATTCCAGATAAAAATCCATCTTTTACTGTGCCAGAAAGGTCCTTGAAAAGAGGTTCCTAGAAGGCAGCCAAGAAACACAATCCTATGAGTTGGAGTCAAGGAGGACTTTGCAACATTTATCTGGAAACCCATATTAGACACAAGAGGCATACACCAGGTTAATGACTTTTGACATCTGGATAAAGATTCTGTAAAGATAAATAAGTCATCCAAATAAGAAAATATTTGACTCAGTTTGCAATGAGCTATGACTGGTGGGACTAGACATTTTGCAAACACTGGTTGAGCTGTAGATAATCCAAAGGATAATGCAGAAAACGGATAATATGATCCAAAAACAGATAACCTTAGAAATTTCCTTAAGGCTGTGGCTATGGGAATGTGATAATTAAATCCAGTGTTACCATGTAACTCATAGAAGGAATGAGGGGTATCAGGTTCTGTAAAGTTAAAATTTGAATTTTGATACATTCACAACTAGGTTTAGAAAAGAAGGAAGGATTTCAAGAGACCTCTTTCTTTGGTGCCAGAAACATTCTGGAATAGAAGCCTTTGCCTCTTTGACTCACAGGCACTGGTTCTATGACTCCTTGGGTGTGTAAAGACTGAAGAATCTGAGAAAAATATTCTTTTTGGTTTGAAAGATGGAGATGGTCTCCTGAAAGGAATTTTTTGTATCCCAATACCATCTGTAACCTTTCTGCACCACTTTTAACTTGCAAGAGTCTGAGGCAATCTTTTGCCAAATGGGGATGTTTAGGGCCACTATGTGAGATAGATTTGAAGAGAAGTTGGTTGGAGGAGAGATAACAGGGGAAAGAATTCTGACACAGTCATTCTGTATTGTTTGTCCTTCCCTTTTTCTGAAAGGACCTCTGTTTCTTGTTATTTCCCTCTGGCCATCTCTTTTTTGCACCTTGTTTGTGAAAATATGGGTGCTTTTGCTTAACTGGCCTTTTTTTGTGAAAAAGGGAGGCCCTATACAATTTATTTTTATTTTGGGGGCATGAAAAATCTTAGGAACCCCATTAATCAATGTCTCTCTTTCTTTATATTGTTTGAGAACCTAGGTAGCAGATGAGACAAATAATAATCACCATATCCAACGTAGAATCTTAAAATTTCAAACTTTACCTCATCAGCAAAGTTTAGTTTACATACCCAAGCATAAACTTCTAAACACTGTAACAATAGCAGTGGCCCAAGACACAGTATCTGAACAATCATACACACTCTTCAGGCCATGTTTAGATAGCTGAGATAGGGTAGAAACAGTTTCATTCAAAAAGGGTTTTCTTCTACAGGAAGAGTGGTACCCATTTCCCTCAGACTGTCCATATGGCAAAGCATACTTCAATACATATGCTCTTTAATTAAGAATTCTGAAAGCTAAAGTGGATAAAGAAAATATTCGTCCCTATGTAGTCCAGCAATTTGCATTTTTTGTCACAAGGAGATGGGTTCATGTATAGGACCAGCCTGTTGCCAGCATGTGACATAGTGGAAATTGCCTCTGGGTCTAATCTGTAAATTGAGAGAAAAAAATGTATTAGCCTGAGGCATTTCATACAGTTTGTCTGCTAGCTGAGTATAGGTGTTAGTCCTTACAGCTCAGCAGCATCAGGATTAGTACAAGAAGCATTCAACACAACCTCCATGGCTGGTAGTACAGGAGGAATGGGACAGAAATGAGATATGTGCATTGTAATATATCATGGTTTCTCCTCATTTCAGGGGGAACATCTACTTTGTTCCCATAAAAATACCTCATTCATCCTGGCTATGTTCTGGTTAAAAGAACGTTCCTCCACAGGAGGATATTAATTAATATCTTCCTCACAAACAGAGAGCTGGGCTTAGAAATCTGTAGGACAAGAAGCCTTGTGTCAATCGAAGTCAGAATCATCAGACCCTCGTTTCCTCAGGGATTACTTTACAGGGAATGCCCACCGGTAATAGCTACCATGTGCTAGGAGTCATTGCCTTTAATTTCTTAACTGTAATTACATCTTCAGATGGGAAAGGTTTAATCCTTTGTTTTTTCTTGATAACAGCCCTTGTAGAGGACAACTAACTTGAAGAGGGTGGAGCATCTTCCAAGTCTAATGTAACAGTCTCTTGCCCCGATTACCTCGAGAAGGATCCTCTGGAGTGTCTGCAAGACCTACAGTTGTATTTCCCATGCCTGTATTGGATACTGGAACAGCTGATGAGGACATGGTTGCCCCCACTGGCTTGTGATGACCTAAAGGACTACAACAGAGAAAACCAGAGATGTAAGTAAGTGGCCTGAGGAACAACCAGTGACCACTGCAGATTCACAAACTATTGGCTGAGCCATACGATGACTCAGCAGCAATGGCAAGGACTCCTTTGTAAGTGATTTTTTTTCTTTCTAGGTACAGCAGAAGAGGAACCAGCATGACCAAGTCAAGTAAGTAGCTTTGCTCTAGCTGAGGAAGAGGAACCAAAAAACAGTAAGTATTGTTGGAGTGAGTTAGTAGGAAGATAAGTTGTCACTGAATATTCACAAGCATCCATTTACATTCACAACACTTTTCCAGTCCCTTCATAAGACAAAAGCTCAAGCAGTATACAAATACCCTGTCAGTAACATGTTCAAACACTTAAACACACTGACAGAAAAACAATATAGCAGGTAAGTTATCAGAAGGTTTGCATAAGCACTGCACTAAGACACACACCTCTGCTTGACCCCACAGTAAAATTTTAGTTAAAAAAAAAGTTTACACAAGCAGTAAAGTTTTCACAAAATTACCCCCAATTAGTTTAAAACATGCTAATATCTAAAAATAGTGCTCACTGATAGAAAACTTCTGATACTGTAAACGATACTTGGTTTCTTAAGGGAGAATTACAGCTTTTAGGTAAAAAAAAAAAAAAAAAAATATATATATATATATATATAAATAATTCCCCAAAGCAAGCAGGCAGGCAGAAGACAGCTCAATATGCAGATAAATCCAAAAACGTGATGAACCAGCAAGTAATCGTACCAAAAAACTTTATTGCATGGAAAGAAAGCGCTTTCACGGTAATACCATACCGCTTCTTCAGACAAACATGAATGGGGACAGAATAACTTGTATACAAATGACATCATCTCAAACAGCTTAACAGCCAATAAAACAAACATTCATGCAGCCACATTCTCAGCTTAAAGGCATATGAAGTAGATAATATTTACTGGCATAAAATCTGATAAAAAATAATAAAAACATTAACACAAATAAATAAAACATGAAAAATATTCATAAATATATAAACTAACAACAATAAATGCTCTACGGCCATTTATTCCTTAATACAGGCTTAATGGGGACATGATCATTCAACCCCATAGCTAGGTGTGCCCCCAACCTCAAGATCCACTCCAGCTCGACCACCTCAGTACGAGTCACTATATCACCACCTCGCAGACCTGGGCTGATCACACAATATCTGGAAGACAAAGTTGTGTTCAGGGCCAGTAGACAAAAACATGTTTCACTAGGGCACTAAAATCATATTGCTTCTTCATGCAATACACATGGTCCCTAATTCTTTCTTTTAAGCTCCTGTTCGTCTTACCAACGTAGAATTTATAACAGCGCTGACAATGGGCTAAATAAACCACATTACTGGTGGAGCAATCAGCAGATGCCCTCAACTTCCACAAGTAGCCCGTGACATGTGCCTAAAGAACCTAGACTCATCTATAAAATGACAAAAATTGCATTTATGACATTTAGATGTTCCCATCAAAACCTGGGATCCAGACATAACATGTCTAGGAAAACATAACTGTTGTCTTAAATTACTGTGGTTCTTGTATATAAATCTAGGGCCATCTGCTAATATATCGGAACATCTGCTGTCAGTCTGTAAAATATGCCAGTCCCTGGTAACTATATCTTTCACCATATTTACACCATGGGAAAAGTTCAAAACAGTGGGAGGGCAACAATACCTATGAGGTGATTTGACTGATTGCCTATACAAAGCAGAAAAATATGGACATGCTCTACTATCACGCTCGTTGGTTATTCTGGCACAAGCTTGATCAATTTCAACTTGGGTGTAACCCCTGATGGCAAACTCTTTCTTCAAATCTGACAAACTTCCTTCAAAGTCAGAAGTAGTACATGACAACCTTGCGACCCTGAAGGCTTGACCTCTCACAATGTTCCCAAATATATGTTGTGGATGCATGGAGATATGACGGTCTATAACGGTCCTTCCTATGCATCCTGGTCAGCATTTTGCCATTCTCCAGCTGGATGTTTACATCCAAGAAATCAACAGTGACTTGGGAACAACTGAAGGTAAATTTCAAAAAATTACTACTATTATTTAAAGAATGAAAAAACAAGTCAAGCTCTTGCTTGTTGCCTTTCCAACCAATAAACATGTCATCAACAAAACATCTATATATGGCAATATGACATCTATGTTGTCCCAATACATGATGGAATTCCAATTCCGACATCACCAAATTGGCATAAGAATTAGTGCAGCTGGTCCCCATAGCCATGCCAGATTGTTGCCAGTAACATTTGTCCTGAAACATAAAGATATTGTGTTTAAGGACCAGCTCTAGAAGCATGCACAGGAAGTCAATATGCTTCATGTCAAATTTATTACTCCTAGCCAAAACTGCCCTGACCATACTAATGCCTTCCTGGTTAGGAATGCACGTAAACAGGGATACAACATCTATTGTCACTAAAAATTGAATATCCAAAACATCCCCCTCACTGGTCACATTATATAAATCTCTCAAAAAGTTTTCAGTATCTTTCAATACAACTTCACTCATATCAAGAGCTATTCGAAGTTGTTTGTCCAAATAAATGGACATAGCCTGAGTCAACCAACCACTCTCAGCTACAATCGGTCTAAACTGTGGGACTTGTAGGGTGTTTGTGGATCTTGGGTAAGCCATGAATCCGAGGAATAACAGGAAATTCAGTAATAAAGTAATCAAATAGTTCCTTGGTAAGTAGACCTAGATTAAAGCATTCAAGTAAACAATTATCTATTCTGTTCTTCATCACACTCACAATATCAGCTTCCACAGTAATATTTGTATTAGTATCAGACAACATCTGATTCATCACCATATCATAATAATTTCCAGAATCTAAAATCACTATACAGCCGCCTTTATCTGCCGGGTGGATAGCTATATTTTCATTCTTAATCAAATCATTCAAGGCTTGTTGTTCAAATCTAGTCAGATTATTACAACTTGTCATCTGTATTCTATTAATGACTTGATATATTTCTTTCTCACAAACTGTGAGGAAGACATTAAGTGCTGGTGTAAAAGCTGGTGTAAAAACATTGGGTTTCCTAAATACCTTAAATTCAATATCCTGCCTCTCAGAAATATTAGGTCCATCATCAAAAAACATATGTAAAGACAAATTACTTACAAACAACCATAAATTAATCATACAGTCAACAAAATCCACTTTAGCTGCGGGTATAAATGATAACCCTTTTGACAATACTGACAATTCATGCTGTGTTAAAACATGGCTGGAAATATTCCAAACTAAGTTGTGGCTCCCATCCACCACATCTTTTTCAAGGAACGGTTCTGTTGGACAGAAGGGTTTTTTTTGTGTTTCTGTCCTTTCTGTGTTTCGTTGTCGAAAGAGTATTTTCTCCCTGTACGAATAGGGAGGGGCAGAATCGGAAAATCCTGCTGAGACTGTGGGGGCAGTATCTTCCTTCTAACCACTGGACCCAAGTCATTGTGGGTAGCTGTTTCAGTACTTTTGGTAACACCAGTACAGTCCATCATTGGTGTGGAATACACCAAACTCTGAGGCTCCGGTGAAGTCACTTTAGTGCATAAATTCCCACCCATGTTCATGGTATACGGGGGCTCCAAAATAGCCCCCGGCACAGGGGATGAAACTGAAGTGGATGATGCCAAAATCCGCTTGTTTGCCCCCTCAGTAGGAACAGAAGAATCTCTATTGTCAGTACGATTAGCAGTATGCTGTGTTCTAGGCCATGCAAAGACGTGCTGGTTATGAAAATCATTGATGTCCCAAACCAGCTTTTTCTTCTTCACATTTAGGAGACGTTGTTCATATGCATTCACTTTTTCTATGATGTCATTAAGAAAAATATCTGAAGCATCCAGTCCCAAACATTGTGTCAGCTCACACTGCTCTTCTCTAATCTGTTTGGTTAATTCAGCCAATATATATATATATATATATATATATATATATATATATATATATGTACACACATATGTGTGTATTTATTTATTTATATACACACATAGCAATTTTCTTAAAAAGGCAATCATCTCTGAGTGGAAAGGTTCCCAATGGTGTCTTATCTTCCAGAAAAGAAGCGCTAAGCCAATTGCTGCCCCTGTGAAGCCCCAGAGAAGCTTTTCTTCATGACAGCGGGAAAATACAAAAGAAAGCTTTACTCTAATTGCTGAGTTCCCTTCTTGTGATTGGCCAATCAGCAGTCAGAGTAAAGGGATGAGAGAGTGTGTGTGTGTGTGTGGGGGGGGGGGGGGGTGCTGGGGGACACAGTTTTGTGAAGCTGACCAGTTGCTGTTTCCTTGTCAGGGAAACAACTCATATAACATACAGGCTACTGCAGCAGTCGGAATGATGAACATTGCTATACACCTGTTTACGTATAACAAATATTGCTGTGAAGAAGTTCTATAAATGATAAACCCCTTGCAACTTGTTTTCTATCAGGACATAAGTTAAAATAAATACTTTAATGGTCTTATTTAATATAAGTAAGTCAAAATGTCTTTAAGCAAAGGATGTTACTAATACTGTAAAAGCATACCAAAGAGAGCCAAAACTTTCCAGGACTTGAATAAAACCCACAGAGGATGGGACTGGGCTCCTTTGGAATAACTATTGGAGGGAGCTCCTCTTCTTTTTCAGGTTCTTCCTTTAAGTCTTCCTCTTGAATTTCCTCACCAAGTTCTTTTTTCCGCTGGATCATAGCTTCCCGTTCTTTCTGTTTCATTTCCCTTTTCTTCTGCCGACGTGCTACCTCTTCCTCTCGCTTTGGATAAAGCAAAAGATATAGAAAATAAAAGTTATTGACTCATGTCAGCACAACAATGAATTAATGAATCATTGTTACTCTAAGTAAGAAGACTATATTTGTATAACAGTATAAGAATAATTTTTTGTGTGCTTTACTGAGCTCTGGTGAGGGCATTTAATTATTTTTTTTATCATTTTCTTAAAATGCTAACTGCATCCAGTTTTCAATACATTTCATGCATAGTCTACCAACAATACACTATAGAGTAAAAGAGCTCATACAAAATACTAACAGTAACAAGTAACTATTTTCATCATGATAAGAGGACCATTGCTGCCTTGGTGTTCCACCTTATTCTCCAGGTCTCCCTGTTTTCAATACATTTCATGCATAGTCTACCAACAATACACTATAGAGTAAAAGAGCTCATACAAAATACTAACAGTAACAAGTAACTATTTTCATCATGATAAGAGGACCATTGCTGCCTTGGTGTTCCACCTTATTCTCCAGGTCTCCCTGTTAAGTGTAATTTCCTGGCTTGTGGGCTGTCAGTCCTTCAGCTTACTGACAGAGTCAAAGGTAAGGAAGATTATAAGTGCCCACAAATTAACAACTAGAACCAAAGTCACACTAAGGCACCAGGAAGCAGCAGAGTACGAATTCAGATAATATCCAGGCAATCCACAACCAGGAAAAAATAACCACAAATATTATTGCACACCACACAACAAAACAATATTTTATTAACACTTAACAGTTATCTCCACATTTTCATCTATTTCAAACGACTTTCTTCAGATAATCAAATTTGCCCAAACATCCCTCTTTAAATATCCTATCATCCTCCCCTTAAATAAAGTACTTAATTAACAATGTCTATAATTCAACGCCTGTTCTATACCTACATATTCTAACTATATGTTCATTTATTTAACATAAAAAAAAACTTTTAAAACTTGTGAAACCTCACAAAAAGGATATTTAAAGAGGGATGTTTGGGCAAATTTGATTATCTGAAAAAGTCATTTGAAATGGACGAAAACATGGGGATAACTGCTAAGCGTTCATAAAGTATTTATTTGTTGTGTGGCATGCAATAATATTCATGATATTTTTCCTTTTTGTGGACTGCCTGGATATTATCTGGATGCTGGACTCTGCTGCTTCCTGGTGCCTCATTATGACTTACTGATGGAGTGGATATGTGGTTGAAGAATTGCTTGGTGAAAGATGGAGATGAGGTGAGCTAACCCAAAGCATCATTTATGCTGCACAAATATATTCTAATGGTTCTTAAAGTTCTGGTAAACTTTCATGCAAATTATTGACTTTCATTGGAAGCCAAAATGTTTTTCTTGTGATAGGTGGTAGGATACACACTATGTGACAATCAAATAAAGGCATCAGAGCAGAAACCAATGTACCTCAAATATAGAGAGAGTCAAAGAGAACAGATGGCAGATCACAGTAGTCCAGTCATATGTGCAGGAAAGCAGAAGATGACTTAGTGAAACAGATTTAGGAGAGACAGGAAGAAGGCAAGAGGAAATGAAGAAGTCCAGCCCAAACATGGATGGCTTGTGTGAGAGGAGTGGAGCTTGGGATATATTTTTATATCCTTATGTGATTGTATCAGCTAAATAAAGCGTTTTGGGACATATTTTGCTGGCCGTTGTGTGTTTTGAGAGTTTGGTTGGCCGAGCAAAGCTTTGCGTGAGAGGTTTGGTGTTGCTTGTGTGAGAGGAGACCTGTAAAAAGTCAAGAATGACTGTTGAAGAAGGTAGGAGAGTGGCACTGAATCAAGAAAAGTAACTACAACTGGTGCACACCCCAACCCTATGTAGAAAAATCGAAAAAAAGGGGGGGGGGGGTTAATGGTGATTATATATTTTTTGAATATATTCTATCTCCTTAGTACTGTGAATAACACTGATGAATGGGAAGGTATGTTGGCACTTGTGAGGGAACTCTCCCACCTATGTGGTGACACATTTCTTTATTTGAGGACCTCCAACTCATCCATACACAATTCATCTCCCATCCCCAGTGGGATCCTCCAACTCTTACACTAAAAATCAAACTAGGTCTTCTGGGTAAAAGGGCATATCTCTCTCTATGTCACGGAGCCATCAACAGTAACTTACACAGACAAACATCTCCACACTTCAGTGTCAGTAGTAGTGCCATTAATCCAAGAAATAGTGGCTTGGATCTGAAACAAAGTGCATAACCAAGACATAGAATGAAGTATTAACTGTCAGTGCTGTGCCCAGTCCTCTCAAAATCCCTATTTTGGAGGAAAGTCACTATTTTCAGGCTTCATTTTCCCTGTCACACAATTTTCTGAATCTCTGTCAACACACTTGATTGCTGAAGCTGTCTAATGCACAGAAAACCACACTACATGACCAACATACTTATATCATCAATAATTTAAAAAAAGAGGATGCACATCTTACATCTCCCTATTTCAGAAGCAAAAATAAATTACGTTGTGTGGTTAAATTTACAGTTCATTGTTTCTTTGATAATTTGCTGATATTTTTTCTATCATTTTTGTCATTTTCTGTTTTTAAATATGTATTTCTGAGTAGTATGTCACATTCCTACTGGAAGCGGGAAGAGATATGTGCCATTTGATATTCAAATTTTATATTAATTAGATGTCTAGATTTTTGGCTGGATGCACCCACTTTTCAAGGGCGTTTGTACTGATTTTCAATTTCTGCAGGTTGAGAGGTATGTCAATGCTCAATGTAGCACTGTGATATGGAGGTATTCGTGAGGGTAAATGAAAACAGTCATTGTAGTGATCCTCAAAAACACTACAAAATAGTGTTTAGTGCCATACCACTTTTTACCTTGATAGTTTAACCTCTAGCACTTGTGAGGAAATAATGCACAGTCAACACCATAATTATTGTTTGTTGCTTAAGAAATTGATCACCTATAGGCAAAATTATCAGGGTTGCTCACTGTCTCCATTTTTATCTGAATTCATTATGACGCATCTGGCATGCTTTGCCTCCATTCCAAAAACTTCTTCCTCACTCAGGGCCAGATCCAGTATAAGGCAATCTAGGCAGCCTATTTTATCTGCCATTTGGGGGCCTGGACATACAATTTTATTTTAAAAAAAAAGTCTGACTCAAATTCCCTTTTAGGTTCATTAGAAAAAACAACAACCGAGTTTCCTTCGAAACTGCAGAACCAATTTTCGCGTTGAACTCTTAAAATAATAATCTCCTGCTCAACAAACAATCTCTTTCATTGGCTCTGCATCCTAGCACCAGTCTCATTGGCTGAAACTGGGATGTAGAGCTAATAAGACCCTTCCGGGAATTAACTCAAATTTTTTAGCATTAAGATGGATAATTTGCTTTACAGTAAGAGATGCAACTACATTCTTTTGCAAACTTGCAGTATTGATGGGAGTCAATACAGTGTCTCACTTTACTAGCAAAGATGCAGTATGCATAATTTATGGGAAATGTAGGTACACTTTTTGCCAGAAATAATGGGAGACAAAGACTTCTTTTCCTTTACTTGAAATATTGTGTGAGCATGATTTGCTTTCGGGAGATGCATGTGCATTGTTTTTCAGCATTAATGGGAGACTCTCTGTAGCAGTCTAAATGAGGACAAAATTAATTCTTTTGGTTTTACCTGGTGTGTGTGTGTGTGTGTGTGTGTGTGTGTGTGTGTGTGTGTGTGTGTGTGTGTGTGTGTGAGTGTAAATGCCGCAGTTAGACAGCATAGTCTCCTTAGTATCTTGCTCAGAGTCTAGCATTCTATCTTGGATACTGAAAGAAATAGCCTTAATCTTCCACACCAACTACCAGACCTCCATTAACTTTTCTTTCTTTTTTTTGCTTTCTTTGGTAAACCACTGAGGATTACAGTCAGTGAGCATTGGTCATTAGAATTTCCTTGTTTTTGTGGTTCACAGAATGCATGCAAAAACCTACTGTTCGATTAACTTTTCAAGTGATTTATAGTAGTCTTGTTTTTATCTGTCTCCAGTTTGCAGAACGTCTCTGCTTTTGCCTCATATGTATTCTCTGTCCTTGAGGAATATATATAACCAGAGAGTGCTTTGGGGCAAATGGAAATTTGGACTAGGCTTCTCAATGGTCTCCTGACTGCAAGCCTAATAACTACCTATGAAACAGAGTAGCTATGATTTAAAGGGGGGAAACTGATTGTAGTAAAGAAGAACATTATCTTATGAGTTATGTTCTTAGGTTCATAGGTGTGTACTACGCTAATGGCCCTGGAACCTTCACAAGCCTAGCCCAAAAAAGTGCCCTGACCTTGTGCCCCGCCGACGTTAGCTCTCAGTGCCTCGATCCAGTAGAGCCGCTGGAGTGATCCTCGGGGTGAATTTTCTGTTACCCATCCACTCATTGAGATTTCTCTTGAAGAGGACCAGGGAGGTGCTCTCCTTTACATGTATAGGAAGCCTATTCCAGAGCATGGGCAGTCTCTGGGTGATGACCCTGTCCCTCCAGGATGTTCTGTTGATTGTGGTAATGAGGTTGAGGTCTCTGCAGCGTGTGGTGTGGAGGGATTGGGATTTCTTTAGGTGTAGCATTTCTAGCAGGGCTGGGCCTGACATGGCTTTGTAAGTCAAACAGAGATCACCTCTAAGTAGACAATAAGAGACTGAGAACAGCTGAAGTTTCTTGAGTCTATTCATGTAGGACATGTGTTTAAGGCCTAGGATCCTTTTTGTGAGGTACTTTTTGGCCTCTCCAGCTGTTGTAGGTGTCTGGTTAGGCACATGCTAATTGGGGCATTATAATCGATAACTGGTCTAATGAGGGATGAGTAGAGAGGGATGATGACCTCTTTCTTCCTGGATGCGAAACCTTTGGTTATAAGATGTGCCACATAGAAGGACTTTCTGACCACAGTGGCAATGTGGTGGTCGAAGGTGAGGTGGCTGTGGACCTGGGTGCCCAGATCTCTTATCGCCCCTTCAGTGTTCAGTGGGCTCCCATCAACGTGGTAATTCGTGGGAACTGTGTTTTTTCTAAAGGGAATGATAGTGCATTTCTTTGGCGTTAAGATTCAGGCCATGGTTACTACACCAGTCATTGGTCTCAGAGAGGCTCTTTTGTAGGATGTCTGCATCACTTGGGGAGTTGGTGACTCCTAGCTTGCAGTCATCAGTGAACTTGGTCAGCCGGTGTCCTTTTGTGTTGGCCTGGACTACTGAGAAGTAGATGCCAAACAGGAGAGGGCCCAGGACCGAGCCCTGTGGGACTCCACTCGTGACTGTTCGACAGTCTGACTTGGAATACGCAACTTTCACTCTGTGGGTCCTGTCTGAGAGCCAAATTGCAACCCACCTAGTGATGTAAGGATTGATGCTTAGTTTGGTGAGATTATCAATGATACCCGAGTAGAGAATGGTATCAAAGGCCTTGGTCAGGTTGAGGTAGGCTGTATGCACTGCCTTACCCTCCATCCACAGCCTTGGTGACTGCCTCAAAGAAGTCAACCAGGTTCAGCAAGCAGGATCGCCCCTTGACAAAACCAAACTATGTGGGGTCAAGAGTTTGGAGATTGCCTATATCTTTGTTAAGCAGGTCCATGATCATGCGCTCCATAGCTTTGCATACCAGATTCATCAGGCTAATGGGGTGATAATTCCCAGGGTCTGTAGTTTCTCCCCCTTTATGGAATGGGATGACTGTAGCATTGTGCCATTCATTAGGGACAGAGCCTGAGGTAAGGCTGTGACTGAACAGGGCACACAGATGTGGTGTCAGTTCACTTTGTAGCTCATGTAGGATGCAGCCAGGGATATTATCAGTTCCCACAGATGCTATATTCTTGACTTTGGATAATGCAGCTTTTACCTGTGCCACATAAATGGTGGGTACCAGGCTTTCTTCTGGAATTGTGATAGGGCCCTTTTGGGGGGAGGTAAAGTTGGCAGTGTTATCTGTCAGCCAGTATGTTGGCTATATCTATTGGCTCAGTATAGGAGGTGCCATTGTGCAATAACTCAGAGCAAATCTGGGTATTGCCTTTGAGGTTTTTAATATAGCTACATAAGGCTTTGTGGTTGTTTTTGGTGTCAGCCACAATTCTGCCTTCATAGCTGGCTTTAGAGGATTTGATAAGGGATCTCAGCCTTTTGCTGAGACTGATAAGGGAAGTTTTCCAGTCTTGTGACTTCATTTTCTTCTGCAACAGTTTCTTCCTTCTGTTGTACAGTTTATTGATGGCTGGGGACCACCAGACTGGCTTCCTTGTTTTGGAGGAAAGCGTCTTAATTCTATTTGGTATGGCAAGGTCCATGCATTTGTGTACATGCTTGTACAGTGCATTGGTGTATGATTCGGCAGTCATGTTGCTATTTTCCATTGGCATGAGTGCCGAGAAGTTAGCCCCCTCTGTTTTTAGGAGCCCAAAGTCGGCTTTAGAGAAGTTTTTCAGGGTGGTCACCTTAGCGGGGGGGGCTGTAGGTGAGATGGAGATTTCCGTGGTGATCAGTTTATGATCAGATTTAACCACGGAGGAATTGACTATAGGTGTGGAGCAATGGTCTCCCGTGTTGGTGATAACCATGTCGAGGAGGTTGCTTCCTCTAGTGGGGGTCAGAATGAGCTGGTTCAGGGCATTGGAAATGATAAATTCCAGAAAGCGCTGGGCCTGTACATTGGTACTTGAATAGTTTTCCCAGTTGATGGAAGGGTAGTTGAAGTCACCCAGTATGAGAGTATTGGGTTGGACCATGATAGACTCCAGGGTGCTTAGGAACTTGGAGTGAGAGTCTAGGGACATGCTTGGGGTTCTGTAGCAGGCTATGACTTGTATTGCCGACTTACCCAGTGTTAGTTGTACCTGAAGTATCTCAAATGCATTATGCTGGGCTACCAGTCTAGAGGTGTGCGTATCCTTTAAGAATATGGAGAGATCATCGCCTTTGGAGCTTCCAGCCATATTCTGGGGCTGAAAGGTATGGAATGAGTTGTAGCCTGGGAGCACAGAGGTGCTTTCTGCCTCTTTAAACCAGGTCTCCTTTACAGCACAGATGTCGACATTCTCCATTTTGAGGAGAGCTTCGAGTGAGTGCATCTTGAGATTTAGACTTCTAGCACTGATCAGCATGACCCTCAGACTGCATTTGTTCATAGCTGTTATGGTGGAATTTTGGTCTTTTGAACAATGCCTAAAAAAGGCACTATAGGGTGGCAAGAGCCTTAGCCAGTACCCGGAATCCCAGGGGTGACAGATGCAGGCTATCTCTGGCAAAGCATTGATGTCTGTCTATCATGTCGTCCCAGGCAGACAGATACAGGATCCCCTTAGAATGACACCAGAAACTTAGCCAATTGTTGAAGTCAATCATTTTCTGCTCATACTGTGGTATCATTCTGGGTGATGGCAAAATACTGCTCAGGGCTAGGATCATACCTGCCTGTGCCACATAATCCAAGAGTTCCATCACTTCTCTTTTCATGTAGTCCAGGGAGGTATGTCTCAGGTCATTCACACCCACATGGACAATGACCGAGTCATATCTGTACTTGTTTTGGCGTGACCTGAGTGCATGTGTTATATGGTGGATCCTGGCACCTGATAGACAACTGACTGTCACCTTCTCCTTGTTCAACCTAGTGAGTGGGACATCAGTGTGCCTCACAATTGAGTCTCCTATGATTAGTACATTGGGCAAAGTGTTTTGCCTTAAGGGCTTGGGTTGAGGCACACACTGTGGTGGTGAGCTATGTGTTCTGGAGTTTCTTGAGTCTGTCTATGTAGGGCATGTGTTTAAGGCCTAGGATCCTCTTTGTGAAGTACTTCTGTGGCCTCTCCAGCTGTTGCAGGTGTCTAGTGAGGTACATGACAAATGGGGCATTATACTTGATGAGTGTTCTAATGAGGAATGAGTAGAGAGGGATGCTGACCTCTTTCTTTCTGGATGCAAAAAAAGAAGTTATGTACTTACCATAACGTTCCATGTTTGTAGTCCATCTCACTTATATTCGGCTCTGACTAAGCCTATACTAAAGCTCGAGAGCTTTTTACTGGCTCGAGGCTAGTCCTTATCCCATGGTGCCTCACGGCAATTCCCCAGATCTAGTTTGCAAGAAAGTAATAAATACCTATCAGGTAATAATAATAATAAAGAAGCTGTAAAATACAGGAAGGGATTAGAAACTTAATCCATTCCAGTTGGACAATAAAGAGCAAAGTCAGGCAGCCCCAAAAAAAGGTCCACTAGATCCTCCAGAAATGGGAAGGGGGTTGGCGGGAGGGACGCAAGAATATAGGCGAGATGGACTACAAAATTGGAACGTTATGGTAAGTACATAACTTCTTTATGTTATGTAATCCTATCTCACAGTAATTCTTGCTGGATGGGACAGCTTCCCTAGTACCTTTATCCTGGGTGGCTCAAGCAAAGAGACGCTTCAGCACAGTGGGCCCAAAGGATGACCTGTCCCGGGAGGCCAAATCCAATTCGCAATGAGTGACAAATGTATGTGGTCTTGCCCAAGTAGCTGCTGTACACATAGTATCAGTTGGGAGCCTAGATCTAAAGGCGCATGAAGTAGTTACAGCCCTAGTAGAGTGACGTTTAGCTTTTAACGGTAATTGTCTACCAGCTTGTTGATAAGCAAAGGATATGCAATCTGAAAGCCATTTTGAAAGAGTAATTTTTGAAACAGGTAAGCCTTTTCTTTTGTCAGAAAAGGAAACAAAAAGTTGATCAGATTTCCTGAATTCTTTGGTCCTGTGTATTTGAGTATCCTGTGGACATCTAGCTGGTGAAGTCTATACTCTGATTTATTATAGTGGTTTGGAAAAAACACAGGTAGCTCAATGGTAGTATTCAGGCTGTGTTCTGAGCATACCTTAGGGAGAAAGGAAGGCTTTGTCATAAGAGAGACTCTATCCTTGTGAAAGATAATGTAATGGAGATCGAATAGTTAGGGCTTGAAATTCCGAGACTCTCCTAGCCGATGTTATAGCTACCAAGAACAGGGTTTTCCATGATAAGAATTTTAAGTCTGACGACGAGGATGGTTCAAAGGGTGCAGACATCAAAGATGAGAAGACTAAATTTAAGTCCCAGGGTTCTAAAGGTTGTTTTATTGGGGGCCTAAGAAGAAGAACTCATTTTAAGAAGGTTTGACAGAGGGAGTGTTGCATGACTGGATTTCGCATGAAACCAAAATGGAAATTGGAAATGGCAGCTAATTGAACTCTAGCTGTAGCGGCTGCCGCTCCTTCATGAAAAATTGTTGTTAGGAAGGATAAAATAGATTATAAAGGAGCTGTATATGGATCTAAGTCCCGGTTTGTAGCCCAAAGGGAAAACCTTTTCCATTTGCGAAAATATAGTTTCTGAATGGAAGGTTTATGGGATGAAATTAGGATGTGTTTGACCGTTGAAGATAAGGGAATGCACCTGGCTATGTGGATGGAGGGGTGGAGCTGTCCCGATTGATGAATCAGGAGATCTGGAGATGGATCCAGAATCCATGGTTCCTCCAAAAGGTAGGGCCACAGGAAAGGAAACCAAACTTGTCGAGGCCAGTAAGGACCAATGAGGATCAAGGAACTCCTCAACTGTCTTGCTTTCTGTATTACTTTGGGTATGAGTGAAAAGGGAGGAAAGGCATAGAGAAGTCCCGGGGGGCAATCAGGAACTAGAGCATCCCTGGGTGACATCCTCAGATGGGGAATGAGGGCAAAGTAGCTGCTGCATTTGGTGTTCAGGTGAGTGGCATACAGATCGCAGCAAGGATGGCCCCATTTGTGAAAGATCTCTTTCGCAACCGTTGGATTCAGGGACCACTCATGAGGCATCAGAATTGCTCAGCTGAATTTGTCCACTATTACACTGGAATTCCCTGGGATATGCATTGCTATCAGAAAGCATTGAGTATCCATCACCCATTTCCAAACTTTTAAGGCCTCTCTGCAAAGCGGGAAAGACTTGGTTCCCCCTTGTTTGTTAATGCACCACACAACAGACATGTTGCCTGACTGAATCGCAATCGTTCCAGTGGGAAGGGAGCTGTGAAGTGCTTGCAACACATATAGCACCGCTCTCATCTCCAGAACATTGATGTGTCAGTGGTTCTCGTGGTTTTGCTGAGTACCTTGGACTGCCTTTACCAGATAAGGCCCCCCCACCCTATCTGGGAAGCGTCCGTGGTCAAAACTGCTTTCTCTTGGGGAGGAACAAGTGGACGACCTATGACAAGTTGTTTCATGTGTAACCACCATGTCAGACACCCTTTTCCATGCATTTGTTATTAATATCTGGTGAGATAATGGAAGGTCTTGCATCGAGTATTGTGCAAACAGCATCCATTGGAGAATCCTCATATGTAGACAAGCAAGAGGAACTAATAAGATGGTGGAAGCCATAGTCCCTAGGACTTGAAGGATTACTCTGGCCTAGACTCTGTTTGTTTAATAAGGATCTGATCTGACTGCATAGAGATTCCACTCTTTCCTGTTAGCTTTACTGACATGGTAGTTCTGTCTGTTTCTGAGCCTAGATATACAATATGCTGTGAGGGAGATAGACTGACTTTTGCAAGTTGACAGTGATGCCTAGGTTGGCGCACAAGGATAGAGTCTTGTCCCTGGTCCTTATGAGTTGATGCTTGGTGGTAGCAGTGAGGAGCCAGTCATCTAGGTATGGAAACACCTGGAATCCTTAACGTCTCAGGTGAGTCGTTACCATTGACATGCATTTGGTAAACACTCTGGGGGCAGTAGTGAGGCCAGAGGGCAGTGTTCTGAACTGAAAATGGTTGGCTCCCAGCCAGAAGCGTAAGTGTTTCCTGGAGCTTCTGTCCATTTTGATGTGGTAGTACGCATCCTGGAGATCGATTGAGCACATCCAGTTGTCTTTCCCGATAAAGGGAAATATCGACTGCAGAGTGACCATTTGGAACTTTGATTTTCTTACATGCTTGTTGAGCCTGCTGAGATCTAGAATTGATCTCAAGTCCCCTGTCTTTTTTGGAACTAAAAAGAATCGAGAGTAAGTTCTGGATCCCACTTGCTCTGCGGGGACTTCCTGGATGACTCTTTTTTGTAGCAACGAAATGACCTCTGGTATTGCACGGTCTAGTTGGATGGGTGGTATGTCTGGAAGAGACTGGTTTGTTGGGGGTTCAGAAATAAAGGGAATCAGGTAACCTCTGGATTTTACTGTGTGTACACAACGATCTTGTGTGATAGTTAGCCAGGTGCTTGGGTACAGCGATATACAACCCCGACTGCCTCCAGAGACGGACAGTCGGGCAACCCCTTAGGGTCAATGGAAGGGATGATCAGAGAACGCTTCTCTGTCTCCCTGATGTTGCGGACCTTCCATTATATCCTCCCCCTCTGCCCCTGTGGGAGGGTTGACCTTGTGGCTGAGGAAAACCTTTTTGGGATTTGCAGAATCACATTTTCCCTCCTGTATTACCCTTGGGATAGGGACTGGATGGGAGAGAGAAACGGACTCCAATGGCAGATAAGGTTTTCCCCTTCCTGCTCGCACCTAGTCAAAGTTTCTTTCACTTGGGGTCCAAAAAGAGATGAACCATCAAAGGGAAGTTAGTGAATGAAGACTTGAAGGATTCCGTAAAATTACAAAGACACATCCACGAATGTCTCCTGAGGGATATTCCTGCTGCAGCTGCCCTGTTCACTCCATCTGCCACATATGAGATCAGCCTCATGGAGGAATTAGCTACGGAAGTAAGGGTGGAGAGCTGCGTGGAAACCTTGTCCATGGAACCCGAAGCTACTGAACCCCAGAGGGTATCTCCTAACTCTTTCAGGAGATCCCTCTGAAGACGAGGGAAATGAGTCAGGTAATTCAGCGATCTTAGTGTAAATGCTGCTGAAGAAAAAGTACGCTTCCCGTACCTATCAATCGTCATGGACTCCTTGTTAGGAGGGTGGATATTAGAAGACGTCTCAGATAATTCCTTCTTGTTGCCCGCTGCTACCACCATAGCATAAACTGGAACTCCCTTCCTAAGGAAAGACTTGTCCACAGGTGCTGTCATAAATTTGTTTGGCCTCCTCGGGACAGGTTCCACTGAATCTGGAGAAGTCCATACTTTCTGCAAAATGACCCCCAAAAGTTGGTCATAAGGCGATGTCACCCAAGAGGTGGAAGGTCGGGAGCCAAAGGCCTCAAGATACACTGATTCATCCTTAGTAGGGTTAGAGGTCTTCCAATCACCCCTCTGTCTAAGGATTTCTGGGATGTCAGAGAATGAGACATCCTTAGAGGGAGATCTAGGGGACCCTTCTGATTCCTCTAAATTAGTGTCTGATGTGACAGACTCAGGGGAGTCGACATGTTTCCTCTTACATACCCTCTTCCGAGGGAGCTCTCCAGTGGGATAATCTGGGGAGGTCTCGGAAGAAGGGGTGCCTCCAATGGGGGCTACTTGGGCCTCTGGTTCCCTACGCTGTGGGGGTGACAGGGGGAAGCAGTTGCAGCCTGCTGCTGGTGGGACACAGGTTCCAAAGGAATGGCTTTGGCAGAGGATAAAGCCTTCTCTATAGCTTTGAAAGCCCCCCCCCCTGCTCCGAAGAAGACCTCCACTCCGAGGGGGTGGATGGTCGACTCCTAGCAAGAGGGAATGGCTCCGAAGCAGAGGTGGGAGCCGAGCTGAGTCGAGCCGAGGCTACGAGAGGGAGGGTCGGTTCCAAAGAGAACCCAGGGTGACTGTCCCCCTCGGAGTCAACAAGAGAGCATCGGCTCCCACAACCCTCTGCTACAGACTGAGCCATCAAGGATAGAGTAATTGGCTCCGAGGAAACAGGCTGAATCTCCGGAGCCAAAGGGTCGAAGACAGTGGAACCTGACTTAACAGGCTCCGAGAGCGAAGCAGTCGGAGGAGGAACAGTGATTGGTAAGGGGGATGGCTCCGTGACCTTTAGGTCTGGAAGGATCAATTTTCTAGCCAGAGCTGGATCCGAAAGTAACCTCTTCACCACCCTTTCAATGTCCTCATCTGATAGGGTTCTGGAGGATCTGGTGGAGACTGAAGGAGACCTCCTTTTCTCCAAAATAGGAGATCTCAAAATAGGAGATACAGTCTCAATGTCAGGCAAAATCTTCGGTACCGAAGACTGTCTCAGAACCGATGGAATAGACTGCACCGAAGATGAAGCAGAGTCAGAACCGGAACTCCTTGGTTCCAACGCTTTAGACTTTTTGGTCGGCTCCAAAGTCGGGGCCGATGATTTTCTCTTTGAAGATTTTGGAGCTGCCTGACCAAGTTCTAGCTGTTCCTGGAAGGAACTAGTCATGAGACCCCTGTCAATAAGCTTTCTTTTCCTTTCGTTTAACACTCTTGTACTAAAAGTGTGACAGAAGGTGCAAGGTTCCTGTAAATGGGCTTTGCCCAGACAATATAAGCAACTGGTGTGGCTGCCTGTAAGAGAGATTTTCTACGCACACCTGTCACATTTTTTGAAGCCCGAAGGGCGATGATCCCTAAGATCTTTATCTTTATCTTTAGACATAGTTAAAGACTAAAAAATAAAAGTGTCAGGAAGAAGAAAAGTTTTTTAACATTCAGACACACAGGGAGGAAAGGCCCTCTAACTTAAACGGGGACTACATTCCTCTAATTTAAATGGGCCGTACAGTAATAAGGGAAGAATAGGGGTTGAAAACTTTCAAAAAACAGAAGCACAATACAGAAGAAACTATTAAGATATATATATATATATATATATATATATATATATATATATATATATATATATATATATATATGACAGAAAAAGGTGGTAGAAAAGGATTTAATAAGTAAAAATCGTTCTACTTAGCCAACGAGCCAGTAAGACACAACCTTGAAGCTTTCGCGACAAAGAAGATCTGGGGAATTGCCGTGAGGCACCATGGGATAGGGGCTAGCCTCGAGCCAGTAAAAAGCTCTCGAGCTTTAGTATAGGACGAGTCGGAGCCGAATATCGGCTCCGAACCCATCCAGCAAGAATAACGGCGAGATAAGACTACATAACATCTCTTGGTTATGAGATCTGCCACACAGAAGGACTTTCGGACCACAGTGGCAATGTGCTGGTCGAAGAAGAGGTTGCTGTTAACCTGGGTGCCCAAATCTCTTATATAACTTTCAGTGTTCAGTGGGTTCCCATTGATGTGGTAACTAGTGGGAACTGAGCTTTTCCCAAAGGGAATGACAATGCATTTTTTGGCATTCAGCTTAAGGTCTTTCGATATGATCCTTGGATTCCTTGTTCTGTTGAATGTTGACAATGTGTTTATTATATAGCTTTGAATAAACTGGACATCATGATGTCTACATGTTTAATGTTAATATCTGCACTATGAATACATTTTTAATTTAGTTGCTTTCAGGCACAAGTGTGAAATGCATTCTGTTTGGGCTACAACAGTTTGTCTAGCACTTAGTGCAGATGAGTAAGGCTATGAGTGGTTTAACAGCCGCTTCCTACAGTATATGGTTTGATTCTCTTACCCTTAATTTGTCTTCTCTGTGACTCTACCAAGTTACTTCAACAGACAGTACTCCTGGGCTGCTGTTAGCAAATTCATTACACATTTGTCTTTAGAATTCCTGTTCTCTTCACATAGGCACTAATTAACACTTCTCTATATGCTGTTTGGTTATGAATCCCAGCACTTCTCTTGTTGCTTAATGTGTTGCCAGTGAGTTTCAAGGGAAGAAACGTTTACTGTTTCGCATAAGTCTGTTTTCAATGTCAGAGACTTTTGCAGAAAATGGCTGTCAGTATTGTTTTCTGCAAAATCTACAATCAGTTTTAAATGAAATTCAAATGCCTGTGATAATTGTAAAAGTAAAGAAGAAAACAGCAGGTACAATGACAGGTTTGAACAGTGTTTATGGTAACTGTGGAGAAGCAGCCAGGTAATGGGATATTGGTATGGCTGGTAGGGGTTGATTTATTACCCTGCATTGGCCCCATTTGTCCATGATCTGGTTCTGTTGACTCTTGATATGCATGTAAGCTGCAACAATATAGCACTATTGGCAATTCCAGTAGATCAAACCTGTACTGAGTGACATCAGAGGGGATAGTAATTTGCAATGACAGAGAAGACATAAGAAGGCCAAGAATGAGATGTAGGTGTCCTGCACGCATCTAAGCCTCACAAAAGAAATGCATGCTGTATTAATATTTCTGATTTTTGAATGACATGTGGGTCGTTCAACAAAAGCTGCTGCTACATTAGTATTGTCTAATTGTTTTGATTTAATCATCGCACTAAAGAATGAATTCTTCAAAAGGTCTGGATTGTGTAATATAGTACACACATGTTGCATTTAGTAATATATTTTGCAGTACCTTCTTTACAGCCTCCAGCAACTATAAAGGGGCTGATGTTTGTCAGGTCTTATAGTCTGAATTATTAGGAGTGATGATCAGAATTGCCTGATCATTCAGCATCTATTATGTAGTCATTGTTGCATATTACCGCGATACAGTCTTTTCTACAAGATTGTAAAGTGTTTCTGCATTTAGTTAAAAACTGTTATTCTAGCAGTTGGTGCAGAGGTCTAAAGCTTTGAGTTGTTAATGAAATGCTTTCTGTGGCAAGGGTGCAATGTTTGAATCTTTCCACCTTCATTTACCTACTGTGTGACATTGAAGAAGTCATTTAACTAGACAGTGGATTGAAGCAATTTGGAATTTGGGCTAGGCTCCTTAAAGGTCTCCAGGACTGCATGCCTAGTAACTATGAGCCTGTTGTTGCTATTTGCTAGCCATTCCCTATTACATAGCTGATTCTAGTTCAGGAATTGTTATAGCAATATCAACAACACAACATTTTTTAATGCAACATAAGCAATTTATTCTTCAAGGGCAGCAGGCACTATATTTGTAGATGAAGCACTGAAATGCAAAACTGTTTGCCAGGAGTAGCCTCTGCATTAGTAATATTTCTCTTTAATATGGAATTATTTAGATGACTTACTTCTGCAGAGATTGTACGTATTATTATGTTATTAGGTGTTTAATATTTCTTATGCTCTCATAAATAGACTTCTATTTAAACTGCGGCGTACATGGCTGGATCTTATGGTATGTTGCAAGTGATCTTTTTCATGGATTTCATCCAAAGCTACCAATAACGTACATATAATTTATTCCTTCATTATAATAAGGAGTGTAAACATTCAGCAACGTGGTTATAACTGCTGGTGTGAATGTGGGGTTCTCTGTGCAAGTATCATATACTGTTATTTTCTGGTCATTAAAAGTCTTTAATCTGGCTTTCAAGGATGTGTGTGTGTGTGTGTGTGTGTGTGTGTGTGTGTGTGTGTGTGTGTGTGTGTGTGTGTGTGTGTGTGTGTGTGTGTGTGTGTGTGTGTGTGTGAAGTTCGAATACTGTGTGTGAAACAAATTTGAAACATGCGACTTTGGTCATTATTATTTATTTACTTTTTTTACATCTGAGAAGGATGCAGTCAACAATATAGCAATAATTGCTAGGTTTGTGGACTGTATGTGGATAGCAATGACCGACCCTGCTGGCTGACAAAAGGAATACTTTATAATTTTTTTTTGTTTTTTTTTGGATTGAAATGTTCTAAAATATATATATTTTTTTTTTGCTATTAATCGATTGTTCGTTCATATATTTTGTTTCACTGATTATTGGAATGTTGTTGTATTAAACAAAAAGTATAATTTAAAACAAATAGGAAGGTGACTCAAATAACACACACATTTTTGCATGGTCCTAAAAATGTGTGCCGGGGCACAGTTAGAAAAGAGACCATGCCCAAGGTACACTTAATCTGTTACTGGCCAGATGCATTTTCAATGAATGTGAGATATAATGCATTTTCAATGAATGCGAGTTTCAAGGGATGAGAAGTTTACTGTTGATCATGTTAAGTCTGTTTTCAATGTGAGACTTTTTTGTTTAGCAAATGGCCATCAGTGTTCATGCTCTAAAATTTGAAATAAAAGTTTTAAATTAAATCCAAATCGCTGTAAAAATGATGAAATAATATCCACACTGACAGGTTTGAACAGTGTATATGGTACTTGAGCAGAGACAATCAAGTAATGGGGCACTGGAAGAAGGGGGAGGGGTTGATATTATTCTACATGCAAATGATATGATAGACATCTTCTTATACCCACTGAAGGTGTTTCCTTCCATTTGGGATCCCTCTCTACTTTCCAAATCCTTTTAGGGTATGTACTCAACTCAACTCAAATCTTAGTGTGTATGTTCCATCTTAGAAGCCACCTATAAAACCAGGGTGGCCCGTGCTATTGGACTGCCGGACTGCAGCCCCCTCAACTTCAAACTAAAATAATAAAAAGAAATAAATAGAAAATAAATATTTTAAAATTTCGCGGACTTCTCGCATGCACACTAGTCCGGACTGCTGCTGAGACAGTCTGGAGCATGGAGTATGCGCAGATTGTCTCACCAGCAGTCCTGATTGAGAAACATGGACAGGAGTGCTCCCACAAGTCTATGCAGTTTTAAACTGCATAGACTGCCTGGGAACTCACTAGGGAAACGCGTCGGGGTCGGACTGCGACGTTAGCAGTCAGGGGAAGGATCTTGGGTCTGGATTGGAGTTTGCTACAGGGGAAGATCTCGCGAGGGTAGGGTCAGATTTGCACGGGTTTTCAGCTGCAGTCTCGTCGGGGGAAGATGTGTTTCATAGGATTTACTGGATGTATGGTGGTTTTGCGGACAAGGATTTATGGTGGCTTTGGATTTACTACAGGTGTGTGTGTGTGTGTGTGTGTGTGTGTGTGTGTGTGTGTGTGTGTGTGTGTGTGTGTGTGTGTGTGAAGTTCGAATACTGTGTGTGAAACAAATTTGAAACATGCGACTTTGGTCATTATTATTTATTTACTTTTTTTACATCTGAGAAGGATGCAGTCAACAATATAGCAATAATTGCTAGGTTTGTGGACTGTATGTGGATATCAATGACCGACCCTGCTGGCTGACAAAAGGAATACTTTATAATTTTTTTTTTATTTTTTTTGGATTGAAATGTTCTAAAATATATATTTTTTTTGCTATTATTTGATTATTCGTTCATATATTTTGTTTCACCGCTTACTGGAATGTTGTTGTATTAAACAAAAAGTATAATTTAAAACAAATAGGAAGGTGACTCAAATAACACACGCATTTTTGCATGGTCCTAAAAATGTGTGCCGGGGCACAGTTAGAAAAGAGACCATGCCCAAGGTACACTTAATCTGTTACTGGCCAGATGCATTTTCAATGAATGTGAGATATAATGCATTTTCAATGAATGCGAGTTTCAAGGGATGAGAAGTTTACTGTTGATCATGTTAAGTCTGTTTTCAATGTGAGACTTTTTTGTTTAGCAAATGGCCATCAGTGTTCATGCTCTAAAATTTGAAATAAAAGTTTTAAATTAAATCCAAATCGCTGTAAAAATGATGAAATAATATCCACACTGACAGGTTTGAACAGTGTATATGGTACTTGAGCAGAGACAATCAAGTAATGGGGCACTGGAAGAAGGGGGAGGGGTTGATATTATTCTACATGCAAATGATATGATAGACATCTTCTTATACCCACTGAAGGTGTTTCCTTCCATTTGGGATCCCTCTCTACTTTCCAAATCCTTTTAGGGTATGTACTCAACTCAACTCAAATCTTAGTGTGTATGTTCCATATTAGAAGCCACCTATAAGACCAGGGGCGGCCCGTGCTATTGGACTGCCGGACTGCAGCCCCCTCAACTTCAAACTAAAATAATAAAAAGAAATAAATAGAAAATAAATATTTTAAAATTTTGCGGACTTCTCGCATGCACACTAGTCCGGACTGCTGCTGAGACAGTCTGGAGCATGGAGTATGCGCAGATTGTCTCACCAGCAGTCCTGATTGAGAAACATGGACAGGAGTGCTCCCACAAGTCTATGCAGTTTTAAACTGCATAGACTGCCTGGGAACTCACTGGGGAAACGCGTCGGGGTCGGACTGCGACGTTAGCAGTCAGGGGAAGGATCTCGGGTCTGGATTGGAGTTTGCTACAGGGGAAGATCTCGCGAGGGTAGGGTCAGATTTGCGCGGGTTTTCAGCTGCAGTCTCGTCGGGGGAAGATGTGTTTCATAGGATTTACTGGATGTATGGTGGTTTTGCGGACAGGGATTTATGGTGGCTTTGGATTTACTACAGGTGTGTGTGTGTGTGTGTGTGTGTGTGTGTGTGTGTGTGTGTGTGTGTGTGTGTGTGTGTGTGTGTGTGAAGTTCGAATACTGTGTGTGAAACAAATTTGAAACATGCGACTTTGGTCATTATTATTTATTTACTTTTTTTACATCTGAGAAGGATGCAGTCAACAATATAGCAATAATTGCTAGGTTTGTGAACTTTATGTGGATATCAATGACCGACCCTGCTGGCTGACAAAAGGAATACTTTATAATTTTTTTTTTTGTTTTTTTTTGGATTGAAATGTTCTAAAATATATATATTTTTTTTGCTATTATTCGATTATTCGTTCATATATTTTGTTTCACCGCTTACTGGAATGTTGTTGTATTAAACAAAAAGTATAATTTAAAACAAATAGGAAGGTGACTCAAATAACACACGCATTTTTGCATGGTCCTAAAAATGTGTGCCGGGGCACAGTTGGAAAAGAGACCATGCCCAAGGTACACTTAATCTGTTACTGGCCAGATGCATTTTCAATGAATGTGAGATATAATGCATTTTCAATGAATGTGAGTTTCAAGGGATGAGAAGTTTACTGTTGATCATGTTAAGTCTGTTTTCAATGTGAGACTTTTTTGTTTAGCAAATGACCATCAGTGTTCATGCTCTAAAATTTGAAATAAAAGTTTTAAATTAAATCCAAATCGCTGTAAAAATGATGAAATAATATCCACACTGACAGGTTTGAACAGTGTATATGGTACTTGAGCAAAGACAATCAAGTAATGGGGCACTGGAAGAAGGGGGGGGTTGATATTATTCTACATGCAAATGATATGATAGACATCTTCTTATACCCACTGAAGGTGTTTCCTTCCATTTGGGATCCCTCTCTACTTTCCAAATCCTTTTAGGGTATGTACTCAACTCAACTCAAATCCTAGTGTGTATGTTCCATCTTAGAAGCCACCTATAAGACCAGGGGCGGCCCGTGCTATTGGACTGCCGGACTGCAGCCCCCTCAACTTCAAACTAAAATAATAAAAAGAAATAAATAGAAAATAAATATTTTAAAATTTCGTGGACTTCTCGCATGCACACTAGTCCGGACTGCTGCCGAGACAGTCTGGAGCATGGAGTATGCGCAGATTGTCTCACCAGCAGTCCTGATTGAGAAACATGGACAGGAGTGCTCCCACAAGTCTATGCAGTTTTAAACTGCATAGACTGCCTGGGAACTCACTGGGGAAACGCGTCAGGGTCGGACTGTGACGTTAGCAGTCAGGGGAAGGATCTCGGGTCTGGATTGGAGTTTGCTACAGGGGAAGATCTCGCGAGGGTAGGGTCAGATTTGCGCGGGTTTTCAGCTGCAGTCTCGTCGGGGGAAGATGTGTTTCATAGGATTTACTGGATGTATGGTGGTTTTGCGGACAGGGATTTATGGTGGCTTTGGATTTACTACAGAGGTGTGTGTGTGTGTGTGTGTGTGTGTGTGTGTGTGTGTGTGTGTGTGTGTGTGTGTGTGTGTGTGTGTGTGTGTGTGTGTGTGTGTGTATGTGTGTGAAATTCGAATACTGTGTGTGAAACAAATTTGAAACATGCGACTTTGGTCATTATTATTTATTTACTTTTTTTACATCTGAGAAGGATGCAGTCAACAATATAGCAATAATTGCTAGGTTTGTGGACTGTATGTGGATAGCAATCACCGACCCTGCTGGCTGACAAAAGGAATACTTTATAATTTTTTTTTTGGTTTTTTTTGGATTGAAATGTTCTAAAATATATATTTTTTTTGCTATTATTCGATTATTCGTTCATATATTTTGTTTCACCGCTTACTGGAATGTTGTTGTATTAAACAAAAAGTATAATTTAAAACAAATAGGAAGGTGACTCAAATAACACACGCATTTTTGCATGGTCCTAAAAATGTGTGCCGGGGCACAGTTGGAAAAGAGACCATGCCCAAGGTACACTTAATCTGTTACTGGCCAGATGCATTTTCAATGAATGTGAGATATAATGCATTTTCAATGAATGTGAGTTTCAAGGGATGAGAAGTTTACTGTTGATCATGTTAAGTCTGTTTTCGATGTGAGACTTTTTTGTTTAGCAAATGACCATCAGTGTTCATGCTCTAAAATTTGAAATAAAAGTTTTAAATTAAATCCAAATCGCTGTACAAATGATGAAATAATATCCACACTGACAGGTTTGAACAGTGTATATGGTACTTGAGCAAAGACAATCAAGTAATGGGGCACTGGAAGAAGGGGGGGGGGGTTGATATTATTCTACATGCAAATGATATGATAGACATCTTCTTATACCCACTGAAGGTGTTTCCTTCCATTTGGGATCCCTCTCTACTTTCCAAATCCTTTTAGGGTATGTACTCAACTCAACTCAAATCCTAGTGTGCATGTTCCATCTTAGAAGCCACCTATAAAGACCAGTATATAAGCAGTTAAAACTATTGCTTAAAACATGCTTCAAAACTAGGATAGAGCTCCTTACAGATTAGGGATCATTTCTGAAGTTGTTATAGATCATGCAATCTTTCAGCCTCTTCTTCACCAAAGCTATGTCTAAACTGCCATTATATGTGTAACACTCTGAAACAATGAAACAAGTCTATAGCTGAAGCTTTGTGGCATCCCCATCTTATAAAGTAGCTCCACACCTCAACTTAAATTGTTCAAGCAAAGTTGTCTGGTACTCCCCAGACTGGAACTTAAAGCATATGGGCTGCAGCACTCAGAGCCATAATAATTTGAGGATTACATCATATCTAGCTACCACAGTGGGACAGTAGGTTGGTCAATTTCCTGACACATCAAAACATTAGCAAAGACCATGTCATTGTTTATCCTGCAGACCATACATTAATGCTTTACATTTGCATTACAAATATTAGTTAGCCTAGAATAGGTTTGATTTCAAAGAGTCTATGAGAATATATGCAGGAGCTGAACTATGGGATTTCCTTCTGTTCCCACTCACCCGTACCAGAATATTAATAGCAGAAGTCCGATCACCTATACATCCAGTTACCCTGCATCCTCTCTTCTTTTCTGGGGAAATTTTATGCTCAAAACCACAAAAACTAATTTTATCAATCTAGTACTCACAATATGAATCAACAAATAATTACCAAAATGATCTCCAACTCTTAGAGTAATATCAGCAGCATTGGTTACCTAACACTTGTCCCCTAAAGAAGATTAAAACTGTACAGACTAGTTCTTCTTGAATGTTATACAGAGGCACTCAGTTAAGCAACAACCCATGTCACATAGGCAAAGCTGCCCCTCCCTAAAGCAGGCTAACCTTTGTGGATTACCTTAAATTCAACATTTTCAGGGCCCCTGGTTCAATTATTTTCTTGTGCTTCTGACTCTTTGTCTATGATTTCACATGAAAGGTATATGGCAGCATGTCTTTTAAGAATGCGGCTTGTTGTCTTCTTAATGAAAGAGCTCACTTACCAGACTGTACTGAAATAAATTCCTTATCTCACATCTTACTGCAGAATATATGTACAGTTCATAGTTTGCTGGCGGCACAAGCATTACTTTGCTTGTTTTATTTAATTCTTTTACCAATTACAGAATGGTTTAGTTATTATTTTAGCAGCATCACGAACATTTAATTTAGTTTAGTTATTACTTTAGCAGCATTACTAACATTTAATTTTATTTTATGAAATATTTTAACATTTTATTTATTTTTATTAAATTTAATTTTAGCATTTACTTGTTAACTAAAATCTTATAATTAATGAAACTTTTCAGAAGTTAAATGTGGTATAATGGGTTGTATGTTATTGCTTTATCTAAAGTGAAATTCATTAAAAAGAGAAAACTATACAACAACAGGAATGTATCAGTGGTAGAAACAGACATATACAAAGAGACAGAGAAATGATCAAGAAGCACTTTTTCATGACTTAGAAGAAGCCATATCCACCTCATTTGTGTCAGGGGTATAGGACGTGAATGACCAGCTAGAATATTCGGACATCTTATAAACGGTTTACTATCAGATTCGCGAGAGCGTCACTTTCGTCGAGCGTTGTAGATACGAGCATAAAGTCGGACACACAAATAAAATAAGGCAAAAAAAATCAATCGAGCGAGGGGCGGTTTGGTGGTCGAGGTAGGGAGGATGTTTGTAGTATATTATGTACACCACCCTACCTGCTCCCCATGGTAACACATTTCCATCTTCGACCGACATTTCTGTTTCCACCTTATGCCTTCTATACATGATACGTAACTCCTCGTACGCTCAATCATCCTTATAAACTGTTTTCCACCATGTAAAGCTGTGAGCCTGATTTTCAAGGTCCTAGGGTCAGGTCTACATGAAGCAACTAAATGCGCATGAAAGGGCAAAGGAGGAAACACAGATGATGGGACAGTTTCCATGAAAGCATATGTCTTTCTTTAGACAAAGCAGCCTAGTCCAATCATACATCTGCCCTTAAGTGCAATGACTTCAAAATTACAGACATCTGGAAATGCCCCCATCCTATTTAGTATTGCCTTCATCTTGTACAGACTGATCACCATAAGCATCATTGCCATATCTTCACACTCACAGAAAAAAAATGTGTTGGGGATACACCTCTTCTCTTTCCAAAACCACCTGGACAGACTGAAGGAAAAAAAGACATTCTTGTGAACAAAAGTAACCGCAAGCTTATAAACAAACTGAAATGTAGAGATCTGAGAGCATTTGTTTCAGGGTTTGCTCTGGATATATATGTTTTCTTGGAATTTCATTCTGAAAATATGTTTTCTGTACAGTTTCATTAATCACTTTAGAATCTGACAAAGGCTCACACATATTTTAAAATATTAACACTGTTTTTGCCACAAGATTGCTCACTTTATTTCTTTTTCTAATACAAAAAGACATATTTTCAGCAGTTTTTTATACAGTTTCTCTGCTACAACTGTGAACTGTTACTAGGATGCATGGAAAATACAAAAGTTAGCACCATACTCACATTCCAAGAAAAAAGTTGCTGAGATTGAATCATAACTCAAAATTGAAGGTTATAAAGGCTAAGTATTTCAAGATACAAACATTTTAATCAAGAAACAGAAAGAAAAGCATTTTGGAAGTTTGTGAATATTTATATAGCAAATGTTCCTTAATAATCTTCTGAGAACATAAACAATAAGGAAATCATCTGAAGAAATGCCAGTTCACCTAGAACATGTCTTTGGGATGTGGGAGGAAACAAACACCAAGCAAACAAGGACTCTGAGCAAAGTCTGCACATTAGGCACTTCAGCAAATAACTGAGCCAGAGAATTGTTTGTTGTAATGCAGCAATGCTAATCACTTTGCCATCTACATAATTCTAGGAACATAAACAATAAAGTAGGTGCCAGAGTGGTATAGTGGTTAGCATTTCTGTCTCTCCCTGCTTGGTAATGAAGTTGGAGTCTGACCTGGTGTGTCTTCTGTGCAGTGTCTGCACATCTTCCATACGTATACGAGTTTTTTGCAACATACTCTATTTTCTTCTCCCATCCCAAAAATATTAGCATCCTTTAGAACTGGTTGTTAGTGTGGGGACTATGTAAGCGTAACTGAGGCTGTGCATCCTATGATGGACTGGCACCCCAATCAAGATTATTTCCACTACTTTGCCCTAAAGTTGATTAAGCAATATATCAGAGAAAAGATGAATTGAATGAATGATTGAATAAATAAACAGTAATGCAACTGAAGTATAAGTACAAAGGAAAAATAAGAATGAATTCCTTAACCTATATCATGCAACAGTTTATACCTTTGTCAGAAAAAAAGCATTCTCAAAAATCATTTATCCAGTTTAGCTGATGCTGTATCAGCCATCTGTATATCATTACAATTAGAATTAAATCTGTGCTGTATAGATCAGCAACTGTACAGCTTTTCTTGTTATGGAAACCTTTTCCAAGGTGCCAACATTACATGAAGATATACACTGAAAAAATATACAATCACCAGACTAACAAAGACAGAAAAGAATGCAGTTTTGAATAAAAATACCTAAAATAAAGAATCCTTGAAATTTCTGGTAAAGAGACAGTATTAGGCATAGTAAGACTGCCATAGAAAATTCCAGTATGTTTCACTTAGTTTCATTACTTGTCAGGTTCCCATGTGAATTGCAGCACAAAAATAAACATGTCAGATGACATCTAACTGTGAAAATTAACATTTTTCAAGCCTAACAAATAATTTCAAATAATGAAGCCATAAACACAAAAGCAACTTAAAGAAAAGGCACATACCTCCTAAATAAATCCATCCAAGCATATTATACTAAAACCTACTGCCATCCATGGAGTTTACTAAGCAAGGGGGGAAACAGAAGTGTAATGTCAGGCCTTTGTCCTATATAATACATGTGCACATGTACACACACACGCAAACACCTATGGGCAATATGTCACATGTCTTTGAAATCTGGGAGGAAGCCAAAGTGCCCAGAGAAAACATGTTTACATAACCAATGGGAAAAAGCCATAACACTTTAGAAATTACTTTTTGGATATCCAGTGTTTCTTAACACAGCCAAACACACACACAAGAACTAGACCTTGAAGTGAAATAATGGACTAAATTACCAACTTCATAGGAAACGTAAACACCCCTAAAAACAGGTTAACAACTCAAAGACTTGGTTTATATTTCTAGCCCCGGGCTGCCGCCTTTTTCTGCAGTAATGCTTTCGCTAGTGGTCTCCCAGATAACAGCAGAAAGCAGTAAATTCAGGTAAACCTTGAACTCTGAACTGACAGAACCATATTCGTTATGGTAATCCCAAAAGTGGCAAGTTGACAAAAAGATAGAAAGGGAAGATATAATATTATTCTAAAGTTAATCTGAAGACGGAAGTCACTCAGGTCCAAAACTGTGACGAACAGCCAAGGCATAAAATATTTGGCCTAGTTTCTCCTTAGGAATGATCTCTATTGTACCCTCCCCCAACAAACACAGCTAGGCAAGACTCAGAGTATAACATGAACTCTTCCAACACTAGTTTGTCTATCAGGGGATTATGAACTAACAATGTTGAACAACTGTATCATAACAATGGCTGGGTGGCATATCATTCCACCAAAGTGCAGGTTCCAGACTTACATTCATTGCAGGCTCAGTAGTGTCAGAACTTCCTCAGAACTACTTCTTGATATGACCACACTTCCTTTATACAAAAATCTCTGTCATGTGACAAAATTAATTAATACGTAATATATATATATATATATATATATATATATATATATATATATATATATATATATACATATATATATAGAAATAAGCATAGCCAGATCATGGTAAAATGGGGCCCTAGGGTAATAGACCAGACCATTCCAGTGTCCCATTACTTGGCTGTTTTTCACCATTTCCATTAACACTATTTTTTCTTTACTTTTGCAAGGATTACAGAAATGTGGATTTAATTTAAAACTTTTATTTCATATTTTATAGCACAAACACTGATGGCCATTTGCTAAGCAAAATAAAACAGTTGCACTTTAAAAAAAAAACACTTAGCATGAGGAACAGTAAGCTTCTCATGAAAGTAGACTTAGCATGAGCAACAATAAACTTCTCTTCCCCTGAAGCCCATATTCAATGAAAAAGCATCTGGCCAGTAGCAGATTGCCTCTACCTTGATACTTGACCTGTTTTCAAACCATGGGCCCCTCTGCATACATTTTTAGGACCATGTAGAAATATATGTGTTCTTTAATCCACCTGATTCTTTTAAATTACAATTTTTGCTTACTATAGCAACATTTATTACAGTGTGTTTTAATTTGTAGTTTTGAACATTTTCTTCAGTAAGCAAAGAAACAAAATGTATGAACCAATAATGGCAAAAGTACCCATTTCAGAACATTTCAACCTTAAAAGGCCACTCAAACTGTTGTCTACCAATATCTATACTCAAAAGTTACGAATGCTAAATCAGCTGTGTATATATTTCATGTCTGATTGTTATAAAATGGCCATAGTATGGCCGTTGGACAAAGCAGAAGTGCAGTGGTAGCATTGTTGCCTCACAGCAAGAGGTTCTCCAGTTCGATTCTCAGCTGGAGTGCCTCCTGTGTGGAGACTGCATGTCCTCTCTGCATTCATGCGAGTTTCCTCTGGGTGCTCCGGTTTCCTCCCACATTTCAAAGACATGTGTCTGTACCATTTCTCCCCAGGCCTCTGCTGAAAATTGGCTTTGTTCTAAGTCTGATTTTCTTGGTAAATAAATAAAATAAATAGTAAAGTATTCCAATTTGCTTTATGTAAATGCACACTAGTCCTGCAAAGAAAGACTAATGATTTTTTTTTACTTTAACAGCTCAGCAGGGATGGTTGTTTTTTTATCTAGAGACCTGCAAAGCCAGCAATTATAGCTGCATTGTTGAGTGCACCCTTCACAGATGTCTGCCAAAATATAACAATAATAATGACCCAACCCACATATTTCAAATTTGTTTCACAAAAACGCACAGTAGCCAAAGTAATCCTACTTAATTTACACACACTAGTGCTGCAAAGCCAGATCAAAGACTTAAAAATATTACCATATAACATAAGGTACTTTCATCCACGGAGAGCCCCACCAAACATTATAGCCACTTTACTTCAGGTGTAAAAACCTTACTGTTATGAAGGCATACATTATATGTACTTTATTGGTAGCTTTGGATGAAGTACATTGAACTGTATAACGATCACTATCATCATATCATGAGATCCAGTCAGGTATAGCTCAGTTTAAATAGAAGAGTATTTATGACAGCATAAGAAATATTAACCCTTTTTTAATTCTAAGTCAATAAGCATAATCTCTGCAGAAGTAAAAGTCATATGAATAATTCTATGTTAAAGATAAATGTTACTAATGAAGAAGTTGCTGCTGCTGGCAAACAGCTTTGCATTTCAGTGCTTCACCAAAAAAACAGAACCTGCTTCCCCTGAAGAATAAGTTACCTATGCTACATTAAAAGTGGTGTGCTTGTGATACTGTTATAAATTTCCTGAATTAGATAAGCTATGCAATAGGGGATAGCTATCAAAAAAGGACAACAGGTTCACAGTTACTAGGCATGCAGTTCAAAAACTGTTAAGGAGCCTAGCACAAACTCCCAATTGCTCCAAAGCACTGTCTGGTTAAGTGACTTGCAAAATGTCACATCATAGGTAAATAAAGGTGGAAATATTCAAACCCTGCACCCAGCTCACCAACAACTTGGAGCTTTAATGCTCTGCACTAACTGCCACTGCCAGAGTAACATATTTTCACTAAATGCAGAAATCCTTTAAAATCCCATCTTGTAGAGAGTACTGTATCCCAGTAATAGGTTCATAGGAGATTACCAGGTTAATGGCTTAAGAGCCATTACATGCCAGGCCAATATAACCCGTTTTTTTCCGAATATATGGATCCTAAGAAAGGGAGTATATCATGATTTGTGCCAATGCATTGAGTATCTTACACATTGCCCCTGTCCATAAGGGAGATGGTCACTGCCCCAGATGCGAATTTGTGATTCCCCATCCACTGATCCAAATTGTGTTTGAATAGTGCCAGGGAAAAGCTCTGCTTAATGTAAATAGAAAGCCTGTTCCAAAGAAGGGGCAATCTTGAAGACACGTATCTTTCTCTCCAGCATATTTTGCATGAATTGCTGACTTAGTTTTGACCCCCAGATCAGGTGACCCTCATGCTGTTTGACTTGCGGATATGTACCAGCTCCATCAGGTGTGGATTTGTGAGTGTTTTGTAGGTCAGGCATAGGTCACCCTTTAATAGTCGGTAGGAGACAGAGTAAAGGGATAGGGTTCCTATTAGATGTTCAACAGCTTAGGTTGTCAAATGCCTAATTATCGACACCTAAGTGTCGAAAGTTTAAAATCGTGAAGGGCCACATATGCAAATTCTTTCCTGAGGAAAGAATTTGCTTGGCCATTATCGGGGATTTGCCCTTTCCAGAATGTAGAGCAATCTCAGAGTTGGTATATTTAGTTGGGGAGGTGTGGGGGCCAAAATGCTAAGACAGACAGCCCTTTAGGCAGTCATTTTTTGGACTTTCATAGTTCAAACCCTGAATGTATTTGGGGCTGTGTTCTGGAGAAAGTCGAGGTGTCTTTGGGTGAATTGGTCAGTTTAGATAGTAAGCTGCGTAGAAAAGAAACCTCATATATTTTAAAATTCAATACATTGGAACCATTAGGGTTAAATAAGGATTGTGATTGGAAATATGTAATTTAATTTAATTAGCAGTGGGTGTGACTTGTTCATTTTATCTGTATATTACTATGGTGATTTTTATGGTTTTTACTCTTTGAAGGCTGTATAGCTGAGGCGCTAAGTTAAAATATTCTGTGGTGTATTTTGGCTTGTTTGTTGCTTGTGGCATTTTTCTCAATACAGGCTATATGATCTGCAAAAAACATCAACCCCTGTGCATGTTCTGGAGGCTATAATTAAGATACTACAAAATATATATTACTAAAATGCAACACAGTTACACTATATTACATAATCCAGGTCTATTAATATATTAATTCATTCTTTAGTGCAATGACTAAAGCAAATCAAGTATAGACAATATAAATGCTGTAACAACTCACAAGTCATAAAAAATCAGAAATATTACTGCATATGGCATGCTTTTTTTTTTGGAAGGAGTGTGTCTTAAATGCTTGCAGGACACCATCTCATTTTTGACCTCCAGATGTCTTCTCTGTCATCAAGAATAGCTATCCCTTCTGACATCACATCAGTACAGGTCTGACCTACTTGAATGGCTAATAATATTATATTGTTGCGGCATACACATTCAGAGTCAACAATGCAGGATTGTGGACAAATGTGGCCCTATGTAGGGCTATGACTCAGGCCCCTGTCAGACATAAAAAAAACATATTACTTGGCTCTCTGTCTCTCTATTTATAATAAACATTGCTCAAATATATCAGTGTACACACTATTTCCAGAAATTTGGAATTCATTTAAAATTGTTTCACATTTTATAGGGAAAAAAGACTCTCACATTGAAAACAGCAAATTTGTTTCAGTTGAAATTCGCATTTAGTGAAAATGTATCTGTCAACCCATTAAAATGCAACAGACATGCTTAGATTTATACTCAAACAACATATAGTGAGGTACTAATCTGTCTATTTGAAGGGTGCAGGAATTCAAAAGACAAATATATATATAATGCATTTGCTAATAATCTGTGACAGCCTACTGGACATGTGTTCCTTTTTATTAGCAGCCCAGGGGTACTGTCTGTTGAAGTAACCTAACAGAATCACTGAAGATAACTGAAAGCTGAGGGTATAAAACCATGTACTACAGGAAGCAGCTCTTTAAGACCTTATAACCTTACTCATTGTTTCTAAGTGCTAGACAAACTGTTGTAGCCCAAACACACTGCATTTCACTACTGTGACCCTGTAAAAAAAGCTAAATTAAAAATAACTAAAATGTATTCATTGTTAAAATATTAACAATAAACTCACAGACGTCATGTTGTCCAATTTATATGCAGGTAAATAATAAACACACAGTCAACATTAAGGAAACCAAGGCTCACATCCAGAAAACATAGGTCATGTAATGATACTTCTACTTACTACAATCAATTTTCTTCCTTTACACCATAACTACTGTGGTTCAGAGGTACTAATTACTAGGCTTACAGTCCAGGGAACCATTGAGCAACCTAGTTCAAATTTTCAGTTGCCCCAAACTACTTTCTGGTTAATGTACAATAAATATGAGTCAAAAATCAGAAAAGTTTTGAAAAGTGGAGACAAATAAAAGCAGACTACTCTAAACCACTTAAAAAGTTATCAGACTGGGTTTTGCATCAACATGTATGCTGTGAAACTCAAACATGGTGAAATCCTAATTACTGACATTGACCAACTGTAATACTCAGTCATTTACCAAGGGAAAAAAGCCAATGGAGGTCTAGCAGTTGGTGTAGAGGGTTAAGGCTCTAGCCTCTTGAATCCAAAATATAGGGTTAGAGTTTGGGCAAGTCACTTAGCTATACTGCCATCTCTAACAGGGGCATTTTTCTCACACACACACACACACACACACACACACACACACACACACACACACACACACACACACACACACACACACACCCTTCCTGTGTAGCTTGTGTTTCTAATCTTTTTTTTTTTTTTTAAATTAATGTTATGGTAGGGCCCCTCAGATAGCACAAGGCCCTAGACAGCTGTTTAGGTCTTCTATGGCTGTTTTAGCTATTCAAATAAATAAATACCTAACTACCTAACTAAAAAATTAATAATTTTAATTAATCACTTTGCGGTCATTTATTTACTTATTCACAGTGGTAAGCATAACATACATTTTTCTCTATTTTTGCTAAACATTTATTTTTAAATTATTAGTTAGTTATGTCTTTATGTGCTTATTTGTGCATTAGAAATAGATTGCATCACGTGACACTGCTTTTTAGTATAACAGAATGTGGTCATATCAGGAAGCAGTTCTGATATAGTTCTGACACTACTGTCAATGAAAGCACTTAACTTTGTTTGGATAAAGCAGGTTCTGTAACTCTTGTAGCTTTCAACATTTTTATTTGTATAGCGTTTACTTTTGCAGTTTTTTTCACTGAAGGCTCTATAGTGAGTGATATATTTTAGGGACTGAAATTTAACAAAGATTTGGTTACACTGACTTAGGGTGCAAGTAAATGAAGGCCAATCCAAGTACCTTTACCACTAGGTGTTGTGACATCAGGGTCAATTACATTAAGTAGAGGGTACAAATAGGTATATATCCCCTGCAAAGGAGTGCAGGGATACTTTTTTTGTTTGTTTTGATAATACTGCTCTCAACTTCTAGGAATTATGCTGGAATTCATTTCTGCACTATATGTATATTTTGACATGTAACTTCAGAGGTTTACTGGTTCTGCGTTTTGGTCTTCCAGTGTGACACAAACCCAGAGAAACATTTTCTTATATTCAGGTCCTGAGTGTAGTCAAGACAGCTGAGGGGACAAAGTTTCAATAGTGTTCCTAACAAAATTCCATTTTGGCCCAGGGAGAGGCAAAATTACATCTATGAAGCTCCTATGGTATTTAAAATGTTATTCCTTCTGCACAACTGAGCAGGTTGAAAGAAGGAAGTACTTGATGGCTGTATATATACTCACTATTGTGGAAAAAAGCCATGTCACCTTTAAGTAAAGTATCCAGGGTGGCTGGTGCAACTCCTCAAGACAGGAAAAAAAAGCCTCAGTCAGGCAGCCCTGTGCAAGTAAGAACTGAAATACATGCACTTACCATATCAATAAACTTGTATGGTTGTGGTTCATCTTTCTTATTTTAGAGGGCAGAAACTGATGGTTTTCAGTCAGTAAAAACTTTCCTAGGTTTTAGCTCATGACCTTCAACCATAATGCTCTGTTCATCACCGTTTTTGCCAATTATAAAGTATGCCCTCAACATCAAAACTCACTCATCAATAAAATTGTGCATCTCTACAAGTATTATGACAGAAGACATGAACTCTCTCTCTCTCTCTCTGTCTGTGGACCTACAGCTGCCGGGACTGGTGACAGCAGTTGAGAATGTAGATGATGAACCATAACCATGCAGGAATTATAGAAGTTTCATATCTGACATGGTCTGGTTTATGATCTTCAGTCCACAAAACAGTGTCTCAACCTGGATTTCCTGGGTAACATCACAAAAGAATCCATAGCATAACCATGGCCACAAAGATGGACCTGGACCTATAGATCACATCCACCTTATAGTGTCTTGCGAAGGTATTCAGAGAAAAAAATAAAGTTACGTCTTACCATAAAGTTCCATCTGTGTTGTCAATCTTCACTTATCCTTGACTGTGGGTTCAGTTCCAAACCATGGAACCAACTTGGCCGTTATTCCAGCTCGCACTTTCCAAAAACTCCTGGATTTGTTTGCAGGGAAACCCTGTCCTTAGGAAAAAATAAATAGGGAGGTTTGCAGGATAAGGCCTGCATTTCAGATATCATTCTAACGGAAGTAACAATCTTAAAGAATAAAGTTTTCCAGGATAAAAACTTCAAGTCACAACTTGCAGAAGGTTCAAATGGAGAATAAGTAAGAGATTGAAGCACCAGATTAAAATCCCATGTTGCAGATGGTTCTTTATATGGAGGTTTGAGCATTAAGCTTCCTTTCAAAAATGCTTTGCAAAGTTTATGGGACATAAGGGATGAACCATTTAAACAAATATGAAAGTTAGAGATAGAGTAGAGGCAGAAGCTCCTGCTTCAAAGAATAAAGTTAAGAATTCCAAAACTTTATCAATAGGCACAGAATATGGGTCAAGATTAGAGTCTAATGACCATTTAGTAAACTTTAGCCACTTGTTAAGGTACAATTTTCTTGTTGAAGGTTTGTGGTAGTCTAGAATGATGCGTTGAACCGAGGAGGTGAGAGAAGAATGCCTGGCAATCACTGGAACTGGAGAAGCCATGCAGTGAGCTTGAGATGCTGAACATTCGGATGAACCAGTCCCTCAGGGTGGGACAATAGGTCTGGAGATGGGTCCAGTATCCAAGCTTTCCAAATTAGATGAGGCCAAAGGAGGGGAAACCAAACCTGTAGAGGCCAGAATGAGGCAATGAGAATTATTCTGTTCTTCGACCTGTTAACTTTCTTTAGAAACTGGGATATTAGAGGAATCGTGGAAAGGCATATAATAGTCCGAGGGGAGGCAATCATGAAGAAGAGCATCTCTCAGTGACTCCCCGTGGAGGGGGGCATTAGGGCAAAGTAATTGCTGCACTTGTTCAAAGGGGATGCAAAAAGATCACATCAAGGTTGGCCCCAGTGGTGGAAAAGCTTGTCAGCCACCTGTGGACTGAGAAGACCTCTAGTGAGGCATTAGGATGGTCCTGCTCAATTTGTCCACAATAACATTGGAAGTCCTCGGAATGTGCACTGCTAGTACAAAGCGGCCGGAAGGAATGGCCTATTGCCATACTCCAAGAGCTCCTTGACAGAGGGTAAGATGTGGTTCCTCCTTGCTTGTTGATGTACCAAACTACTGACATATTGTCTGTTTGAATTGTAATTGTTCCCATGGTAAGGGTAGCTTGAAATGCATGCAACGCTAAGAGCACTGCCCTCATCTATAGAACACTGATATGCAGACTGGCTTCCAGTTGGGAACCATGTGTCTTGGACTTTCTTTCCCTGATAATGCCCCATCCAGGATGCATCCATGGTCACTATTGCTTGGGGTTGCTGGGGAACAAATGGGTGACTCAACAAAATTTCATTGGAGTGAAGTCACCAAATCAGATCGTCCTTGCAATGGTTGGTGATCATGATCAGATGGGTCACTGGTTGATTTACTAAGGACTACTGAGATGCTAAGAGCCATTGAAGAATTTGCATGTGCTATCTCGCTAGGAGGACTAAAGTGACAGGGACTGCCACTGACCCTAGAGTTTGTAAGAGTAGTATTGTTGGCAAGTTCTTGTTGTGAATGATCTGGCTGACTTGTAATTATCCATTGAGGTCTTTCTGTGGGAGGAGATGCAATGTCTGTGATTGTGTTGAGCATCACTCAAATGAATTCCAACTGTTGAGATGGCTCTAAATGGGATTTTTCATAGTTTATAGTGATACCCAAGTCGGAGCAAAGGAGAAAAATACAGTCTTGAGCCTCTATGAGTAGATGCCTGGTGGGAGTGGTAAGGAGCCAGTTGTCTGGATATGGAAACACCCGGAATCTTAGTAGCATGAGATGAGCTGCTACCATTGCCATGCATTTGGTGAACACCCTGGGGACTGTGGTGAGACCAAAGGGCAGTGCTCTGAACTGATAGTGACGGTCTCCCAGCCAGAAGTGCAGAAATCTTCTGGACCACTTTTCCATCTTTATATGGTAATACGTGTCCTGAAGATCTACTGAGCGCATCCAATCATCTTTTACCAAGAACAGAAGTGTAGACTGAATCATGACCATCCAAAATCTGGTTTGTTGAACTGATTTGTTCAGCAGACTGAGATCCAAGATTGGTCTCCAGTCCTGTCTTCTTTGGCACTAAAAAGAATCTTTAGTAAATTCTGGATCCTATCTGGACTTCGTGGACTGCCTGGATGACTCTTTTGATGAGCAGTTTTTGAATTTCTAAGACTACTGCATCCCTGTGAATGGGTGGATTGTCTGGGATCCTGATCAATCACTTTGCTTGTTCTGAAACGGGGATTTTGTATCCTCTGGTTATAATCCTATGCACTGAATTTTCCGTTGTTATCCTTAGCCAGGCAGATTGGTACAGGGGTAATCGCCCCCTGACTGCCTCCAGAGGAATGCAATCGGGCGTCCTTTCAGGAATGCTGATAGGGGCTCCCGGGGAAAGAATCCCTGGAATCCTGGTTCTGCAGGCAACCTCTGCCTCTTCCATGGCATCTTCTATTGTTACTTCCCCCTCTGCCCTGGTGGAAGTCGTTGCCATGTGAGTCTTGAAAAGGCCCTTGGGATTTTCATGAACCATAGCCTCCCACTCCTCTGATTCCTGGAATAAGGCCATTGAGGAGTGGAAAAGCATATGCCCATGGCAGAAAGGGTCTTCCCATCTTTCTCATATCTGGCTAGAGTCTCTAACTTTGGGACCAAACAGGGATGTTGCATCAAATGAGGCATTGATGAAAGAAGACTTAAATGGCTCCACAAAATCATATAAGTGCATCTGGGCATGTCTCCTGATGGCTATGCCTGAACCCACTGCTCTCATTGTCCCTTTGGTGGCATGTGCAATTAGTCTCATGAACAAGTTGGAAATAGATTCTAGGGTTGTGAGCTGAGAAGTCAGTTTGTCTCAAACTCCTTCAACTACTGCTCCTGACAGAGTATCTGATAGCTCTTAAATCAGATCTCTTTGAAGTCTCGTAAAATGTGCCATGTAATTCAAGAACCCGAGAGCAAAGGTTGATGAGGTGTAAATGTTCTTACCTAATCTATCCATTGTCCTAGATTCTTTATTAGGAGGATGAATAGTAGGACATTCATTAGCAAGTTCCTTTTTGGTGGTTGCTGCTACCACCATGGCATCTACAGGAATTCCCTTGGCCCAGTGTTGCTGATCCTAAGCAGTGGAAAGGATGCTGTCTGGTCTCTTAGGAATTGGCTCAATACAGTCAGGTAACTGCCAGGCCAGCTGAACTATCAATTTAATGAGGTTGTTAGCAGGCAGAGAAATCTAAAAGGTAGAGGGCTGGGCATGAAAAGTCTCCAGGTATATTAATTCCTTTCAGGAAGGCTGGAGGGAAGTCCAGCCAACCCTCCTGCTTTAGGATCATTAGGATGTCGCCAAAGGAAACATCATTGGGGGTGACTTGGGGGAACCTTTCCCTTCATCAAAATCAGTATCTTCTGTGAAGGACTCTTCAGGGGAGTTCAAGTGCTTCCTCTTACACTTTCTCGTTGTAGGTACCTCTTCGGTGTGGTGTTCCGGAGAAGTATCCAAAGAGGACATAACCAATATGGTTTGATCTTGAGTCTTTTGTGCCCTCTGTCCCAGGGAAGAGACTGGGGGAAGCAATGGTCAAGGGGAAGGTAAGAAGTTTGTCCAACAAGGATGGCAAAGACTGACTGCTCACAATGGACAAGGTCCTCTCCATGGCCTGGACGGCAACCCCCCCCCCAGTAGAGGGATGGGAGCTCAGAACTGAAACAGACTCCTTTGGAACCATGGTCCCACCTCACACCAAGAAAGCCACCTCTGAAGCTGAAGCCTGAGTCTACCTTACATCAGTTGAAGCACAGAGGGGCATGGACAACTCTGAAAAGATCAGAGTCAAATCCTGCCCTCTGGAACCGGCAACAAAGCTCTGACCCCAGAAGGTCTCCAGATCCAACAAACCTGAAGAACTCATGGTAGCTATCAGTGCTGGAGGAGGAGCTCTGACCAGGTACAAAGCAGTCAAAGCCAAGAAGGTTGGTACAGAGGACTCTGAAGGTTCAGCTAGAGTGGAAGTAGGGAAGGTTCCAGACCCAATATTGGTAGGAACCATAGAAGGAGATAATCCCCTCACAGCAAGGAGCTGATCCACCAATGTCAAGATATTGGATTCTGTTAGACTCTTGGTGGATTGGATGGAAGACACCAAAGGAGATCTGGGTGGACATTTCTCCATAAAAGGACTAGGAGGACGGTCCAAAAAAGGGGTCCACTGAAGGGGAATATCTGGTGCATGGTAGTTCCTTGAAGGAAACTCCTTCAGTTCCAGTGGTTTTGTCAGGATTGAAAGGGAAGAGTCTGAAACTGAAATCAGCGCAAATGTAGTTGGTGCAGAAACTGGCACGGATGGCACCAAAGTTTGAGTCACTTGACCCACCAGTTCCAAGGAAACTCTAGGAACCATGGGAGCCTTGGCCACTTTAACCAGTGGTTCTGAAGAAAGTGTCAGAACAGACTGGCTTCTTTCTTAGGCTTTTCCAACTTGCTTGAAGAAGATGAGGAAGAAGGTGAACTGACCATTTTTTGAGCCAGATAAGGCCTCATCAAAGTCTGATTTAAGCAGTCCCTCAAGGATAAGCTTATTTCTGTGTTTGACTAGTGCCTTAGGGCTAACACTGTGACAAATGGCACAGTCTTCCTGTAGATATACCACCCCCAAACAATAGACACAAGAGTGTGCCCGTCACACTTAGAAAGTTTCCTATCACACTTTTGGCATCTTTTTAAGCCAGAAGTCCCTTTACCTCATTTGTCTGCCATTACAAAAAAAAGTCAGCCACAGACAAATACACACAGTGAAGTTTTTTTGGGGTAAACGAAACACAGGAAGATCATACCAACAATGGTACTTAATAAATACCATTAGAGGTAAGGATAGAGTACCAACGATGGTACATTAGAAACTATCGAAATGACAGAAAAAGGGAAAGGCCTCATGTGCAAAAACACAGTAAACACTATATACTAGAGATTAGATGGAACAGGTAGTTGAAGAAACAAATGGTAGTATAGTTTTATGAAGAAAGATATAAGAAAGATGTGGAAACATACATTTTTTTAAGTAATTAGCTGTTGCTCGAGAGCTCAAGTGAGAGAATGTGCCTGGCACTATGAAGCGGCAAACAAGATCTGAGGTAATCTTGTCAGGAGCATTGTGGGTAGAGCTTAGCTCAAGAGGTTTTGGAAAGTACAAGCTGGAATAACAGCCAAGTTGGTTCCGAGGATCAGAACTGAACCCACAGTCAAGGATTAAGTGAAGATTGACAACATCAGATCATTTGTTACCTGGGTAAGCCTACTGTACGTACATTCCCTTTTCAGGGATAATCTGGGAGCAGTGTCATTTAGAGTGACTTACTGAGAGCCACAGAACAGGCAAATGGTGGCGGTGGGAATCAAACCTAGTTCTGCTCCAGGGTCTTGATCTAGTAGCTCAAAACCTCTGTAGCAAACTACAAGACCATGTCCATTCTCACACTGCAGTCACATAAATGTCATTCAAAGAATCATATGTGAAGAACGCTTAAGATGAAGTCAAAGCCCTTGAAGAATGTAGGTTGATTTGGTAAAGTTTTGTCCTACTAGTCACAGCAGAATTTAATGCACTCTTGCAGACAATTAGAGAAAAAGACTTTTGAAAGTGTGTCACTCAATCTGTTTGGCGCACAGAAAATAAACAAATGAGAATCCTTCCTTACTGCTTCTGTCAGTCCAAGTGAAATCTGAATTGCCAATGCACATCGATACAATGTAGGAAATATTCTCATTTGTTTGAATAGTCAGAGTAAATAAAACTATGTTAATAGTTTGGCTTAAATTTGACTCTGTGGCTACTTTTGGCATGAAGTTCAGGTTAGTTTGCAAGGCCAAATATAGTGGCTAACAATATCATGATAATAATGAGATAATTATGGAACTCATAAACAAAGACATTGGGGACCTACAGACATTGGATCCTACCCAGTTTGGCTTTGTCAAGGGCAGATCCTGCCTTTTAAACTTGGTCGACTTTTTTGAAACAGTCACTAAGGCCATTGATGAGGGTAAGGCAGTTCACACAGTCTACCTTGACCTTGCAAAAGCCTTCGACACAATACCCCACTCGGGCATCATAGACAAACTCACCAGCTTAAATGTAAGCCCATATGTCAAAAGATGGGTTGCAAACTGGCTCAAGGACAGAACCCACAAGGTCAGAATTGCTGGAGCCATGTCAGACTCTAAGCCAGTCACAAGCGGTGTCCCACAGGGCTCAGTCCTGGGACCCCTCTTGTTCGGCATTTATTTTTCCGAGGTGCAAGCAAACATAGGAGGATTGTGGCTGACAAAGTTCGCAGATGACTGCAAACTGGGCGCCATAATTGATACTCCAGCGGACACAAGCATCCTTCAGCGAGGCCTCATAGAAACGGATAATTGGTGCCAGAGCCATGGCCTTAAACTGAACGCCAAAAAATGTATAGTCATACCCTGGGAAAAACAAGGTACCCACAAATTACCACATAGGTGGTAATCCGTTAAGTACGGAAGAGGTAATCAGGGACCTAGGGACCCAAGTTGACAGTAACCTCTCATTTGACACTCACATTGCCAAGGTGGTTAGGAAGACCTTCTATATTGCCCACCTTATCATGAAGGGATTCACATCTAGATCAAGAGAGGTCATTGTGCCCCTGTACTCTTCTCTTATCAGGCCCATGATTGAGTACAATGCCCCATTTGGGATGTATCTTACCAGACACCTGCAGCAGTTGGAAAGACCCCAAAAGTTCCTCACCACGAGGATAAAAGGTCTCAAACATATGTCATATGCTGCCCAGCTGAAGAAACTCCAGCTCTATTCAGTCGCTTACCGCCTACTCAGAGGTGATCTATGCCTGACGTACAAGGCCATGTCCAATCCGGAATTAATGGACATGCTCCACCTCAGAAAATCCAAATCCATCAGAGCCACGAGAGCAACAGATTTGAACCTCAACGCAGAAATAAATAGGACATGCTGGAGGGACAGATTCATAACCCAGAGGCTCCCTACACTCTGGAACAGAATCCCAGTCCATGTTAGGCAGAGCCCCTCACTAACTCTCTTCAAGAGAAATCTTGACGAGTGGATGGGAGATCGTAGGTTTACCCCGGGGGTCATCTCTGTGTCACTACTAGACAGAGGCACAGTAAACTAAACCCTAAATGGGCATAGTATTCTCATCTCAAGGGGTGGCGAAAGCCACACACACTCTGGCTAGGCTTATAAATGCCCTAGGACAGATAGCCTAGTACGAACCTATGATGGAACCTCAGAATGTGTGATATATAGTTAAGAACCCTTAAGTAAAAAGTCAAGGATGAGTAGACTCATTTCTCAAAGAGATCTAATTTCCTAGATTTCTGAGGATGGTTCACTGGACACTGAGTTGTACCAACCTTCTCCACAGCTAGTATGCCAATGACAGAGTCTACAACTGAATTCTGCACCCAACAATTCCAGTCTTTATGTGGTCAGATTATCTTGTCCAGTCTCCTAGAAGCAGGTGTTATGACATTAGGCTCCCACCATGTCTCAATGGAGAAACGGCCACTATTCTATCTGTAAAGGGATCTGTCCAAGAAGGCAAGAGAAGCAACTGGAAGGCCTCCTGAAGGCCCTACTATGGAGATGGGGGTGGGGTGTCTGGCCAGCCGCATTCTCCAGGGTCATTTGAAGAATTTCTTCAAAGTTGGGGTTATCCAAGGGGGGGACTTGGGAATCTCCCTCATCTTCATTATCCTTGTTTAGTACAGCTGACTGTAAAGATGTGTCTTCCTTCATTACCATTTTCTATGCCTCTTTGGTGGGAAGTACTCCAGGGAGGATAAAAAAAAAAATGGCAGACTCAAGCTATGACTCTTGATATGATCTGGCCTTCAGCCCTCAAATATTCTGTTCCAGTAGCACAGAGCTCACAAATGCTCAAACACAGATCTGGATCGATTCTGAATGGAGCTGGGTCTGTAGCAAGAGCACTGCAGCACTAACACTGAGGATAACAACACCTAGGACACTGTAAATGAGACATTGGTAGCAAACCCATTATGTTAGTGCTAAAACCCCCAAAACTGATTGTGATAAGTCAGAACTGACCCTTCTATGCAAAGAAGTTCCCTGTCACTACCAGTGAAGCTCTAAGAGCTTAGTGCTTGAAAGTCAAAGAATATGACTTGCAAAGCAGTGCAGAGTGCACTGGTAACAATAACAAGGCCAAACAGTCAACCCCAAAGCTCAGGGTCAAATCAAAGGGTCTAAAATCAAGCTTATTGTTGCCAATTGGCAGTACAAGAGTAATAATGTACGATAACACTGGCGTTGGTGCCTACAGGATACTTTATGACCTTGAGGGGCATGATACCTCTTCGGCAGCTGAGGCAGAGACAAATAGGCACTACTTTTGTCAATACTGGAATCAGAGAATGGATAAGAACAGGCCCATCACAACTTGCACCTGAAGTATGGCATTCAAGATTTGAATACTTACTGTCAAAAGTAAAAGAACTATTGGAAGAAACAGAATGAAAGGACCTAGCTGATGAAGGTCTCAAGGGAACTTGTATGGTTAGGTTCACACTGGATAATGAAGACTGATGCCTCTGATCAAAATGGACAAATATATTATCACTACTCTGACCTTTTGTATTTAAACACCAGAATTAGACATAGATGCTCCTTCATTCCACCTGGATATCTGAGGGAAATAGTAGAAATTCTGTTGACATAAAAACTTTGACAGCTACATCTCTTTTCTTTGTAGACCTATACTTGTCCCTGGACAAAGCAGTAAGAGTCTCAGATGTAAATTTATTTGAACAAAACACACACACACACACACACACACACACACACACACACACACACACACACACACACACACACCACAATGCACTTCTACTAAACCAACATATGTCAATGTTTTTATGAAAATACTGCTTTGGCCTTCTAGGCTAAGGACAAAGAAACCACAGCCATTAGTTCACACAGTAACATATCCAACTTCACCCTGCACACCAGAGCCAGTACATGTACCTCTAAGAGTCATAATGGTGCAAACTCCAAGCCCTTCATGTTCACTGAGACTGATTATACACATGCTAATGCATTAGTAGTAAGTGACTCTATTGTTTGCATGAAGTCACCACTTCATGCAAACAATAGAGTCACATGCTAATGCTTTAGTAGTAAGTCACACTTTCACAAGGTTGGATAACAATATGTTAACACTGGGCTTTCCAGAGCTAGGATCTGTGATGTAATAAGGGATCTTAAAACTCTCCATCCTAACAAATATGATTATGACCTGATAGTGGCCCACATGGGGTGAATGAATAACCTAATGTTCTCTATCCAGGGGTACATGCAGAAGGATATGATTGAGCTTGCAATGTTTGTGACCAAGACAGGAAAGGCACTGGTTTTGAATGGTATTTTGCTATCATACAGAAGGATGCTGAGGCTCAAGGACAAGATATTTGGATTTAATAATTGGTTACATCTCTGATGTCATTCTAGGGGTATACAATATCTATCAGCATGGGACAAGATGTCTGGCAAACCTTCCTGCTTTGCCAATGATGCACTGCACTTCTCTTATCAAGGTTTTCACATTCTGGCTAAAGCTTCTGCTGCTTCCTTTGTTCCTTTTCAGGCAGAGTCTGCTGGACATTCCAACCTATTAAATTCTAATTTGGAACACATTTGACTGGTTCTACTCAATGACAGGAGTTTCAACAAACAAATGCTTGAACTTGAGGCTGTTCTGCAACTTGAACACATTCATATGTGTTGTTAAAAAAATAAGGTTTCAGAATACTGAAAGCACCACATCTATTCTTGGGTTTAGTGTCTATCATGTCTTCGTATTTACTGGCTATTGTAGGGAAGTATAAGACCAGATGGCTTAATGGTTAAGGTCTTTGCCTCCCATGCACATGGTACATGGTTCGATCCTGTCCTCCGACCAATGCCTGTTTGGAGTTAGCATGCGTCTCCATGGGGTTTCTCCCATGTCCATGTCCGAAAAACATGATGAGTGTTTCCATCTCAAGCTCACCAATGAATGGAGCTGTGAGCAGCAGCACAGACTCTACATGGTGCCCTATAAGGGGAACAGTTGTACAGGCCAACTGCTTTGGGCATCTACTGTGGTGCGCAGTATCCTCAAGATAGGAGAACACGGATCATAGATTGTGTGCTGTGGCAGGGCTAGCCAATCGGTGTAAAATATGTCTCTAGGTGATTCAGTCATGTTGACTAATGTCGCCAAAAATGGGCATGGGTAGTTACCATTGAAAAGGAGGACCCGGCCTACTCTGACCCATGCCAGGGACCCTTGTTAATGGTGGAAGGGGGATATGTGCCCCTATTGGCCAGTGTGTGTCTGCCATAAAGCCCAGCAGCCCTGGGTCAATAAGCTACTGGTTGGCCGGTGTCTAGTTGCCCAGCCTGGGTTACCTGGGATAGCTCTGTTGAACGAAAGCTGGATGTAAAACCAACCAACCTGCCAAACGTGAACAAAGAATTGCTACGCTTAATGTCGGTTCACTGACAGGATGCCGGTTGGAAGTGGATGAAATGATGATACGAAGGAGGCTGGACATACTATGCATCCAAGAGATGAGATGGAAGGGCAGTGCAACAAAGCCACTTGGCCTGGGATCCAGATTCTACTACTCGGGTGGAGGACAGGCTAGAAATGGTGTTGGAATTGTGTTAATAGAGAGGTTTCAGAAGGCAGTGAGGGATATCATCAAAATTAAAGACAGACTCATGGCAATCAGACTCCAGTGTAATGATAGGGCAGTATTCATAATATCAGCCTATGCCCCACAGCAGGGTTTTGATAGTGAGGAAAAGAGTGCATTTAGACAGCAGCTGCAAGACCTACTGGATAAAGCAGGACAACATGAATTGGTGTTGATAATGGGTGACTTGAATGCACATATCGGGACAGACAGAACAGGATATGAGGACTGCCTTGGTCCACATGGGTGGGCAACAGGAATAAAGAAAGAGAAGCCATTCTAGACTTCTGTCTGGAAAATTGCTTGATAGCAGCCAACACATGGTTCAGAAAGAGAGACAGTCACAAGATCACATACAAGAGTAGCCAACATGCAACTCAGGTAGACTTCCTCCTAGTAAGGAAAAGACACTCTGGTAGAACCCATGATTGCAAAGTCATCCCCAGTAAAACAGTCGTCCCACAGTATAAACCACTAGTTGCCACAATCAGCTGCAAGCAGTGGTCAGAGAAGGCTCTAAGGTCAACAGAGACCAGACTGAAGACCTGGAAGTTGACTGGAGAGAAAGTACAGCCACTCAAGGAATTACTCAGGGCTCTATCACCCCAAGAAGGTGAGGAAATAGATGGAGTTGAAGAAGAGTGGCAGCGCCTAAAAACAGCATGTGTTAGCACTACAGAAAAGATATGTGGCCGAGCCAGGTATGGAAATAAGGTACATAAGGAAAGCTGGTAATGGAATGTAGAAGTCCAGGAAGTAATCAAAAGAAAGGAGGAGTGCAGGAAGAAGTGGGAGATAGAAAAGGCTGACAAGGCTAGGAATGACTACTGGTTGGCTAACAAAGAAGCTAAGAAAGAAGTTGCAATAGCAAAGAATAGGGCATCGGAGGCACTCTACCAACTTCTGGAAAGTGACTCAGTAAGGGGCAGAAAGAATCTATATCAGGTTGCAAGGCAAAGACAGAAAGATAAAGAAGATAGTCCGACACCCTTCATAAGGGATGCCAGCAACAACCTGCTCACCAGCCCAGAGGGCATCAAAGGCAGATGGAAGGAGTATTTCCAGCAGGTTCTGAATGAAGAAAAACCCACAGAAGCTGTACTGCCCCAGAAGCAGCCTACAATGAGAGAAGAAGAGGAGCCCACCTTAGAAGAAGTAAGAACAGCACTAAGGAAGATGAAGTCAGGGAAAGCAGCAGGCTCAGATGAGGTCACAGCAGATATGATAAAGATGCTGGGTGAGATAGGGGAGAAATGGCTCCTGAGAGTACTAATAGTAGTGTGGACAGAAAGGCGTATCCCAGATGACTAGAGAATAAGCATACTCATGCCAGTGTACAAGAACAAAGGGGACATCCACAACTGTGGGCAGTACAGAGGCATCAAACTCCTACCACATTGCATGAAAGTTCTGGAGAGGGTAATTGATAAACAGATGCAGAGAGTAATAGAATGTAAGATGGGAGATGAGCAATTCGGATTCAGATCAGGATGCAGAAGAAATTGACCTGATGTTTGCACTACGACAGATACTTGAGAAGAAGCTACAGATGAGGAGAGAGTCCAACTGGGCATTCCTAGACTTGGAGAAAGCATCCCAAGAAAGCTGATCTGGGCAGTACTGCGGTGCACTGAAGTCCCAGAAAAAATGGTAGAATTAGTGCAGGCTATGTACAAGGACCCAGTGACTCAAGTACGAACAGTGTTTGGCCTCACAGAAGGGTTCCCAGTGGGAGTGGGTGTACATCAGGGTTCAGCTCTGAGCCTACTGATGTTCATACTGGTGATGGACTACATTAGCAAACAGGTTGGAGTGGACAGATCAACAAAGCTGCTGTATGCAGATGATTTGGCAGTACAAGCAGACTCTGAGCTAGAACTTCAGCAAAGGATAGGAGAATGGAATGCAAATATGAAGGCACATGGGATGAAACTAAGCACAGATAAGACAGTGGTAATGGCAGCAAATTGAGCAAATCAGAAGAAGCTGAGAACAGAGATAGAAGCGAAGATAGTGGAACAGGTAAACAGCTTCAAGTATCTGGGAGGAGTGGTTGAGGAGAAGGGTAGTCTGAATGAAGAGGTCAAAGCTAGAATCAGAGGGGCTGCAGCCAACTGGCATAGAATATCAGGTGTAGTCTATGACAGAAGAATGCCAAAGAAGCTGAAAGGTAAGGTGTACAAGACAGTGGTGTGATCAGTACTACTGTATGGTACAGAAACCTGGGCAGTAAAGACAGAACAGTTGAAGAAGCTAGAGGTGATGGAAATGAAGTGCCTGAGAAAGGTGGTAGGATGCACACTGTGGGACAAAGAAATGAGGACATAAGAGCGGAAGCCAAAGTAGCTCTGATTGCAGAAAAGATCAAACAGAACAGATTATGGTGGTTTGGACACATGTGTAGAGAAGCAGAAGACAATATGGTGAGGAAGATTTGGGACAGACAGGAAGAAGGTAAAAGGAAGCGAGGACATCCAGCAAAGAGGTGAATGGATTGTGTAAAGGAAGATCTGCAACAGTCAAGCATGAGTGTTGAAGAAGGCAGGAGTGTGGCACTAAATAAAGAGAGTTAGTAACAGTTAACAGGTACCCCGACTCCATGTAGAAAAATGGGAAAAAGGTGGCAGATGATGATGGTGATGGAGAAAAGTATAAGTATTTGAGAAAGTATATTACCACTTCACAACAGATCCTGCAGGACACCAAATATGAACTTCTAAATGTTCAAATCACCATAAAAAATAAAGTACCACTTCATAGGTAGCTATAGAGTACCTTCTATGTCTTTATCTGAGCATGATAGCTACCTTAATACTTTAGTTGAACTATCCATTAAACCAAACACATTTCTATTCAGGGACTTCAACTATCCATCAAGGTTTACATGTCAGGCACTTCCTTGACATTACAAAGGTTAACTCTCTTGTATAAACAGTTAGCCACCCTATGAGGGGCCACAATACCCTTGATCTTATCCTCACAAATATTTCCACTTCTTGCATACATCCATATGTATAATTTTCACTTGTTAAATAAGAATATAAATCAGTGATAGTTTCCTTTAAAACTGGTGGTACTTTCCCTGTAAATACTACTGTGTTTAGGGACATCTCAAAGGCAAGCATTCTTCAATTATTTTATTACCTAAATAAATTCTGCTGTAGTCTTCCTCCTCTGATGGAACCCATTGCTAAAGATGTTGCCTATGGCTCTGACTTCTACTCCCAATTAAATAGATGTACTGATGAAGCAGTCCCTATCTGTGCCATATATAATCAGGTATTGAGGGCTTAGTACACTGGCTAACTATGTGTAAAAGGGAGTACTCTAGATCTTGTCCTTACAAATACGACCACTTCTTGAACACTTCTATTAGTATCATCCACCCTTGTTAAATCAGACCATAAATCAGCAGTCTTTTCCTTTAAAACTGGTAGTATTTCCCTTCTAAATGCCTCTGCATTTAGGGACTTCTCAAAAGCAATACCTCTTCAGTCCTTTGATGAATTAAACAAATTTCAATGTAATCTTGCTCAAGCGGATACAACTGCTAAAGCTGCTGCCCATGCCTCTGACTTCTACTCCCATTATAAAAGTTGCACTGATAAGACAATTCCTTATCTGCACCAGTTATAATGAGAAATTAAAAACAAGTCCCAGTAATGGAATACCCATATTAATACATTATATAACAGAGAAAGAAATTGCTTTTAAGGGGCTGCATTCCATCTATACCTCACAACTGTACAGATTTTCTTTTCTCAGAATGTCCAGATTTTTGTCTCACATTTCTGGTCGGTTTCTCATAAAATTTGTGGTTTTGTGCCAAATCACTAAAGATTGAAGTCACTAAAAATGACATACATTTGAGTTTCAGATATATCCTTCATAAACACATGCTACCATAAATACTTTTATTATAATAACTTCCTAAGTTTATAACAGTAATACTTAAAATCTGTCCCCATTTTTTGGACCCGCCAATTATTTTATGTTTTTTCCACATTTCTTGCTGGCAGAGGTTGAAAGGTATGATTCCACTTTAAGAGTGCAGTTAAGCAAACTATTAAAAAGATTAATGGAAACATTAGGAAGCTCAAAGTTGAGTATGAACTTAAAATGGTCACTAAAACCAAAAATAGCTACAAATCATTCTTTAAATATGCCATGAAGTTAAGAATCAACACCCAACACTGTTTGTTGCTAGTCCAGAATAATACTTCCAACTCTGACCCCCTCCAAAAACAGCTAATATCCTTGCTGACAAATTTTGTGCAAATTTTACCTTATCCACAGCTATAATAATTCCACAGATTCCACAGTACCAGCCAATCCCTTTAATAATTAATTAGCAAATCCTCTCAGCCCTCTCAAAACTAAGAATACCTTATCCATGGACCCTAATAATGCATCAGGTTATCTGAACATTTGTACAAAATATGGCCTAGCTGAACCACAACTTAATCTCTTTAATCCATAGCTCTTCACTGGTTACATTCCTGAAGACCCAAACAGCCACTTTAATCCTATTATACAAGGGTGTCCCACCCACAGACTCTGGTAACTATATCTCATTAGTCTAATTAACCTTATATGCAAAGTGATGGAATGTCTTATCTAAGACCTCATTAAATCAGGGTATTGAAAATTTCAGCTCTAGACCCTCGTTAATCTGGCTTTGTCAAAAGAAGGTCTCAACTCTTACTTATTTGTAAATGTAAATCCAAAAATAAGTATAAGTGAGTCAAACCATCATGGTACAGCCAAATAAATATCCAGAAGATATATAAAACAGCAAACAGTTTATTGGAAAAAGGTTAGCGCTTTCACAGGGTTACCGCTTCATCAGACCAAATATAAAATGAAAGTAAAAATCACATATTTTTAAAAATGTACTCAGCCAATAAGTAAGAAATAATTAAAATCGAACCAATTAAAAAACAAAAATGATCTTACATCATCTTCTGCCTAATAAGGCAGGCTTTAGGGAAGTGCCACTGTTAAGGCCTGGAGGTTCATAAGCTCTCATAGAGATAATCCACTTTAGTTCACATAATTCAACAGTGTTGTTAAAATCACCTCTTCTTCTGCTGGGATGCAGCACTTGCAGAACCCTAAACAGAAAGGTACTATGGCCTGGATAAGATAAGGCATGATTAGCTGGGGCATTAGATATAACCTGATTGCGTACGTTTCCTAAATGCTCAAGAATTCTTTCCCTCTGACCATCTTTGACCTCCTATTCCCCCACAGAACAAATGTTTCCACAAATATCTGGTTAAAGGAATTAAGCCTCCATCAACAGACAAATAAGACATACTGGCATGACAGATATATGTCTCAAATATACAGTGGGTATAAAAAGTGTACACACCTCTGTTAAAATGCCAGGTTTTTGTGATATAAAAAAATGAGACCACAATAAATCATTTCAAAACTTTTCACACCTTTAATGTGACCAATAATCTGTACAATTCAATTTAAAAACAAATCCGTTAGGGGATAAAATATAAAAAATAAAAAAACGTACAATAAGTTGGTTGCATAAGTGCGTACACACTGAAACTAATACCTTGTTGAAGCACCTTTTGATTTAATTACAGCATTCAGTCTTCTTGGGTACACACCTGCCATCAATTAAAGAGACTCTGATTAATCCCAAATAAAGTTCAACTGTCCTAGTAGGATTTTCCTACATTAACTCAGTTCCCTACTACAACAAAAGCCATGGTTCACAGAGAGCTTACAAAGCATCAAAGGGATCTCATTGTTGAAAGGCATCAGTCAGGAGAAGGGTACAAAAAAATTTCCACAGCATTGGATATACCATGGAACACAGTGAAGACAGTCATCAAAAAATGGAAAAAAATATGGGACAACAGTGATGTTGCAAAGAACTGGACGTCTCTCCAAAGCTGATGAAAAGACAAGATGAAAACTGGACAGGGAGGCTGCCAAGAGACCTACAGCAACACTGAAGGAGCTGCAGGAATTTCTGGCAAGTAGTGGTTGTGCACTACATGTGACAACAATCTCCCATATTCTCCATATGTCTGGACTATGGGGTAGGGTTGCAAGACAGAAGCTTTTTCTTACACAGAAGAACATCCACACCTGGCTAAAATTTGCAAAACAATACATCAAGTCTCCCAAAAGCATGTGGGAAAATATGTTATGGTCTGCTAAGACCAAGTTTGAACTTTCTGGTCACAATTCCAAAAGGTATATTTGGAGCAAAAACAACACTTTGCATCACCAAAAGAACACAGTCTTCATGGTGAAACATGGTGGTGGCAGTATCATGCTTTGGGGTTGGTTTTCTTCAGCTGGAACTGGCGCTTTAGTCAAGGTGGAGGGAATTATAAACAGCTCCTAATACCAGTCACTTTTGGCCCAAAACTTCAGGCGTCTGCTAAAAAAATGAAGAAGAATTTCACCTTTCAACACAACAATGACCACAAGCATACATCCAAATCAACAAAAGAATGGATTCACCAGAAGAAAATTAAAGTTTTGGAATGGCCAGCCAGAGCTCAGACCTAAATCCAATAGAAAATCTGTGGGGTGACCTGAAAAGGGTTGTGCACAACAGATGCCCTCACAATATGACAGATTTGGACCTCTTTTGCAAGGAAGAGTGGGCAAATATTGCCAAGTCAAGATGTGCCATGCTGTAAGACTCCTACCCAAGAAGGCTGAATGCAGTAATTAAATCAAAAGGTGCTTCAACAAAGTATAAGTTTAAGGGTGTGCATACATATGCAACCAGCTTATTGTATGTTTTTTTTATATTTTCCCCTAACAGATTTGTTTGTTTTGCAATTGAATTGTACAGGTTATAGGTCACATTAAAGGTGGGAAGAGTTTTGAAAGGATTTATTCTGGTCTCATTTTTTTATATCACAAAAACCTGGCATTTTAACAGGGGTGTGTACACTTTTTATATCCACTGTACATGCAATGTATGTCCCCCACCTCTGGGACAAGGTAAATCTAGATAATCATCCACCTGTCAATCTTGTGTTTCCTTCCTTTAGGGTGAAAATTAACTTTTCAGTATGCATTATCAGCTAGCCTTGTAATGCTTTACAGACTGATTGCCTAGCACTTACCTATGAACCTATAAATGTGTGCATAGTACTTATATATCTCAGTGTATATATATATATATATATATATATATATATATATATATATATATATATATATACATATATATATATATATATATATATATATATATATATATATATATAGATAGACACACAGAGATGGATTAAAGGCTTTCACTTATTTTATTGCATTTGTACTTGCCTATCATTTTTATCTGCATCTTATAGCTAAATTTATCACATTATCACTGTTTTAAAGCAATTTACTGATTAACTGCATTTCATTACTGTTTAACTGCATTTTACTCCATTTTATTACTGTTTAACTGTATGTTTTCATACTATGAGCTCTATTTTTTATCTGCAAGTGGTTAATCTGTGTGTTCTTAACCCTTAAATTGAGTAGCATAGTCTGCATACAGGTTGTTGCATCCGGAGCGGTTTGTTTTTATTTTCTGTGTTTCTGGCAGCCATCTTGTGTTGGCAGGGGCCTATCTTCTCTGCTAGTGAGAGTAGCAGGGCTGCTTGGATAGGGTTACCATACGTCCGGGTTTCCCCTGACACGTCCTCTTTTTGGGCTCCTGTCTGGGCGTCCAGGCAGTTTTTGAAAATTCTGTGATTTGTCAAATTGCAGAATATTCAAAAAATAGATGTCCCTATTTCCCGGCAAAACAGCCTCTGCTTTGTTTTCTTTTTTTGATTGGCCCATATACTGGTATACCAGCCAATCAAAAAATTGCAAAACAGAGCTCTGTTCAATGCGGAACTGCTTGATGTTCCGCATTGAACAGAAGAGGGTCCGCTGTGAGATTTTTTGATTGGCTCGTATACTGGCATATAAGCCAATCAAAAACTCGCACAGCAGACCCACAGACACAGCAGACTAGAGAAGCTGAAGGCATGAATACTAACTTAATCCAAACTCACTGGCCTATGCTATCACTTTAGAAGTTCTTTGATAAAAAATGTTAGCTGCAGATATTGCACATTTGCATCATCTTACTCTTCAGCATTCAGTCTCTGCTGTATTTGGCTGAGATACAAGCATTGTGACAGGTGTAAAGGGCAGACCAAGAAGTCATCAATGCTCCACGACACAAGCTAAGAGGGAAACAACATCAGTGAACACAAGAGTGCAAAATTATTACTAACATCTGCACTATTTTACTGAAGTGCATAAAAGAGAATCAGGACTTCAAATATACAATAGGTAATTCTGGAAACCATAACTGCATCTGTAATGTCAGAATATAAGGGCTGCCTGAGGGACTTAAGGGGGGTGACTGCTTAAAACATGAGAAGCATGTTTTGATAATGGGCTTAATGCTAAGAATTTTAGCCTTAAGGCATTGTGTGTGAACATAACTTCTGGGCTTCTGAAGTTACATCCTCAGGGGCATGTCCTCATACATTTATATTTTCTGTATGAAGTGGTTTACAAGGGAGGGTATACTATTTAAAGGATGGGCCACGGAGAAGGTTAAGCTCAATGGACAGACTGATTTTGATCATGATTTTCTGCCACTCTACCATATAACAGGCTGCAAAAGCATATTAGGTACAGTATCAAGTACATTTTGTGCTCAGCCTGGGTACATATAAAATTCAACAAATAAAGTAAAAGTTGTGCTGGACAAAAACATGAAGAATACCAGGGCTGCTGGGAAAGTTGCTCATGTTGCTATTGCTCTTGATGCCATGAAATCATCATATCCCAAGAAATCTCATGCAGTGAATATATAAATTAAAAGACATACTATTTTGCAATGTTATGCATACACACCCAGAAAGACAGACCTCAACTCAGTTCCATTTTGAGGTAGCTGCTATAACTAATGCATATGAGTTCTGAAGATCCACATGCTCGAACAAAGCTACTTGCCTAGTGTGAAAGACCTTTTGTCCCGACGCGGTCAGTCAAGAATCTGGCATCCCTAAGAGGATGAAAAAATATGTGCTGGTATAATACCAGCACATATTTTTTCGTCCACTTCTTCGTATAACCAAATATGGTAACCCTATGCTTGGACCTTGTCTGGCACAAGCTGACTGGTAAAGAGAACAAGTGCTAGCAGGACTGGTTAGATTTTTGTGTTACTAGAATAATCTATTTTTTGTGGTATTTAAACCCTGTGTTTGATCTGGTTTGGGCTTGTTTGAGTGTTGCGTACCACAGCTGCACTGTTTCTAACCCATTATAAGATATTCCAGCTACGAATTTTCCTTAGTAGCACTTGTCTGATCACCTAGTAGTACTTATCTTAGACCTTCCACCCTTTATCACCTTAGCTCTCTCTGACCTGTCTCCTTCAGATTATGACAAATATGCAAGGACAATTTCCTACAGTTTCTCCTGCCTTTAGATATGGGCATCCTGAGACAGTGTAGCAACTGCCTCATGTACACGGACAACCCTCTATTACTACCACCTAATAATACAATTTGCAATTACATTAAGAACCTAGAGTCTATGCTCTCTCCCTCACAAGCCAGTATATCTGGCACTGAAAAGGTTGTCAACACAAACCTGACACCTCAAACACCACCCACTCCTACACAACACACACCTACATATGCGGAGGTCCTTAACAAAAACATACTCAAACAAAAGAGACCTCTGAGGAAAAAAACAACTCGAACTCCACAGCCCACCACACCACACATAGCCCACTCACCTGTGTCTCATAACCACAAAGGTCTAACCAAAAAACCAATATATTAGTTATAGGAGACTCCACTGTGAGACACAGAGATGTGCCCCTCACCAGGACGGATAAGAAGAAAGTCACTGTCAGTTGTTTGTCAGATGCCAGAATCCACCATATCACACATGCACTCAAGTCTCTCAACAACAGGTACTGTTATGACTCTGTCATAGTCCATGTTGGAGTGAATGACTTGAAACATACCTCCATGGACTATATGAAGAGAAACTTGATCAAGCTCGCTGAATATGTGTCCAGGGCAAGTATATCTCTAGCCTTAAGCAGCATACTAATATCACTCAGAATGATGCTTCAGTACAAACAGAAAATGACTGACTTTAACAACTGGCTTAGTTTCTGGTATCATTCCAAGGGGATCCAGTACCTGACAAACTGGAAAGACATGATCCACAGACCACAGTGCTTTGCCAGAGATGGCCTGCATCTGTCTCCCTTGGGCTTCTGGCACAGTTTCTTGCCTCTTACATAGTGCCTTTTTTAGGCAATGCCATGAGGTCAAAACTACCAACATGAAAATTTCATGAAAACGCAAATTAAAGGTCATGCTGCTAAACGCTAGGAGTCTAAACATGAAACTGCATTCACTGCAAGCATTCTCAACCCTGGAAGATGCTAACATTTGCGCAGTCACAGAAACATGGTTCAAAGCTGTGGACAACACCCTAGCCATACCAGGTTACTCACCCTATCATACATTCAGACCCCAAACCGTGGGGAGCAAAGCAAAAGGAGGTGGAGTTTCAATATATATCTTAAAGACACACACACACACACACACCTCCAGGCTGGTCAAACAGTATGACACACAGGAGACACTGTAGGTACAGTTGACTATTGACAAGACCCCTATTCAAATAATAGCCAGCTATAGGTCCCCAACTTTGACTCAAGATGCCCACTCCACCTATCTGGACCTCTTCAACTCTATCAAGATTCAACCCTTTACCCTAATCCTTAGTAATTTTAACTATCCAACCATATACTGGAAGAACTAATCATGCCAAAACATCTGATTTCATCAATGCAAATTCTGCGGACCAGCTGGTCGACACCCCCACAAGAGGTGATAATATCTTGGACTTGGTATTAACCAACATGAGTAACCACTGAAGTATCCCTATAGTGTCAACCTCCCTGGTAAGATCCGACAACAATGTGGTCACTTTGGAAGTCATCATCTCCCCTGCAACTCCCCCCCAAGCTACAGTCAAACATAAAAACTTCTCCAAAGCTAATTGCAACCTACTGAGGGAAGGTATAAACAGCTTCACGGCCCCCTCCACCTCTATAGCAAATGGCACAAATGTCCACACCTACACCAAAGTAATATACAAGCATTTATATAGCTGCATGGAATCAGTAATAACCAACAGGACAAAATCATCTCCTCAAGGAAGAGTAAATATGTCTGGTGGACATCTGCAATAAACAAACTCTATAATAAAAGGAAAATATGTTGTCCAGGACCAAGGATGAGCAGGTGCCTAATTGGAAGCAATCTCTCCTTTGCCTGAACAAGTAAATAAGAGCACTAGTGAAATCTTCCAAAGCTAACTTCAAGTCCAATTTGGCCACATCTATTAAAGATAATCCTAAGACCTTCTTCACATATGTCCGCAATTTCAAAGGAAGCACTCAGATCTTCTCAGAACTGCTGGTCAAGGACACCACATACACAAACACCATAGAAATTGCCAACCTGCTGGCAGACAGGTTCAGTGAAAACTTCACCCCTCTGCCCCCTTCCCATCAGTAAATCAGGACATCCCTAGCACCTGACTCTTCCATTATCTCTAGGGAGCAAGTCATCGCTGCCCTCTGAAAGGCAGAACTAGAGCCTCCATGGGACCCAATAATATCCCAGGCTGCATCCTATATGAACTCAGGCAGGAACTTGCAACACCATTAAGCACCCTATTCAATCAATGCCTGTGTATTGGCTTCATCCCAGCTGAGTGGAGGGCAGCCACTGTCATCCCTTTGCATAAAGGTGAAATGTCCATCGATCTAGGAAATTACAGACCCATCAGCATAACTAGCCTGATCTGCAAGGCCATGGAATGGATTATCAGGTCTATATTATCTAATCGACCACTTAACTTGTCTAATGCCGAAACGTCAACAGCTAAGGGTCGAAAACTTACAAAGAATTTGCTTGGCCATGCCACAGTAACATAAACTTCCAAGCTGTAAAAAAATTGGGGGCGTCACCCTCCCCCTCGAATATGGGGGGCTGTGCCCCCCACACACCCCCTAACTAAATATACCAACTCCAAAATCACTCTACACTGGGGAAAGGGCAAATTCTCGATAATGGCCAAGTGAACTCTTTCCGGATGAAAGAATTCGCTTACCTGGCCATTCGAGATTGTAAGTTTTCGACCCTTAGCTGTCGACGTTTAGGCATTCGACAAGCTAAGCAGTCGATTAGATAATATAGACCCGGATTATCATGGACCTCATTAACAAGGGCATTGGCAACCTCCAAACACTCAATCTCACACAGTTTGGTTTTGTCAAGGGGAAGTCATGCCTTTTAAATTTGGTCGATTTCTTTGAGACAGTGACCAAAGCCATGGATGAAGGGAAGACAGTGCACACCACCTACCTTGACCTGGCCAAAGCCTTCAATTCTATTCCCCACTCGGGTTTATTAGATAAACTCTCTCAACTAGATATGAATCTGTTTGCTGCCAGATGGGAAGCAAACTGTCTCACTGACAGAACCTACCTAGTCAAAATAGAGGACGCCACCTCAAGCAGCAGACCCGTAACAAGTAGTGTACCCCAGAGAGTGGTCTTGGGGCTCTGTTTTTAAGGATATACTTTTCTGAGGTGCAGGCCAAAACCAGTGGGCTATGGCTGACCAAAATGCAGATGACTGCAAGCTGGGTGCTGCCATCAATTCCCCTACTAATGTAGACATCTTCCAAGAGGGTCTCACCCAAATAAATGACTGGTGCCAGAAACATGGCCTCAAACTGAATGCCAAAAAATACATCATTATCCCCTTGTGGGAGAATGATGTCCCCACAAATTATCACATTAATAACAAGGTCCTAAGCATGCAATCAGTCATGAGGGACTTGGGGACCCAGGTTGATTGCAAACTGACTTTTGATCACAATATTGCCTCTGTTGTATGGAAGGCTTTCTACATGGCCCATCTCATTAGGAAAGGTATCTCATCCAGGGACAAGGAGGTCATAACATCCCTATATTCTTCCCTTATAAGACCCATTATTGAGTACAATGCCCCTTTCGGCATGTACCTCACAAAACACATGCAGCAGCTGGAGAGTCCACACAGGTTCCTCACCAGGAGAATCCAGGGCCTCAAACATCTATTCTATACAGTTAAGCTAAAATCCCTGTCCCTCTACTCAGTCTCATACAGGCTCCTTAGAAGTGACCTCTGTCCGGCATACAAAGCAATCTCAGACCCTGCCTTGATGAGACTGTCGCACATCTGCAAGTCAAGCTCCACCCGAGTAACCCGCACGCACAACCTCAACCTGGTCTGTGATATCAATAGGACTTGTTGGCAGGACAGATTTGTGTCCCAGAGACTCCCCTTCTGTGGAATAGAATCCCTCTCCATGTCAAGCAGAGTACCTCGTTAACTTTTAAGTGTAACCTGGATAACTGGATGGGGAACAGAAAATACACCATTGGGATTCCACCTGTGACCTTGCTGGACAGGAGCATCAGGTGCTGACTTCTCAGAACATGGGCTAAATTCTTGGCTAGGCTTGTAAGGGCCTCAGTGCCACTAGCCTAGTAACTTCTTATGATCCTATGAACAGTATTCATCATGAAAGCTTACTATGGTTATTAGGGAATGTGATTGTCAAATGTTGTTAGGCATTCATAGTTGATTACCCTGACAAATGGGCATAAGAGGAAGTGATATGGAAGAGGAAAGAGAATTAGACAAGGGTGTCCCATGAGTCAATTGCTGTTCTGAGTACAGACACAGTTAATGGTAAAATGTGAAAAAGATGTGAAATGCCTAGAAAATGGAGGTATAATAAGAGTTGAAGATGTCATATATTAGATCTTATGTTGCATATACAATTTTACATGTTAGACAATCTTGCATGATACAGATGGTTTACGGGCAATGAAAGTTTACTGTTAACCTGTTAAGGGAGACACTGATTAAAACAAAAAAGTATGAAGATTGGGAGGAAAGTGGCAGTGCCTTAGAGAGTGCAAGAATTATTAAGTATAGTGTTTGTTCCAGAATAAAAATAGCAAGATTTTGGGAAAGTGATTGGGGAAATAAAATAAGTGGTTGATATATGGAATAAGTTATTTTGTTTTTTCAAAGGAAGTTTATCTGATTAGGACAATACTACTGGGGTACTAAGCTAGAAAAGTGATTTTTACAGCAATATGGAACTTACATTTGAACTCCACAAAAAACAATATTATAGATATGAAAACAGAAGGTGTGTTGTGTGCTGTAGCAAACACCAGTTTTCTTTTCTGATTTGCTATTTTTAATTTCAGTATTTTTAAGCACAGTACTGAACGTGTGCTTTGATAAATTTGATAAAACAGAAGTTTATGGTTTATTGTGTTGTGTAAAATGAATTAAAAATAGAACAGGTACAGTTGTCTATGCAAATTTATTGGCAGACTTGCTCAGAGGGAAATGCCAGTAAGAAATCAGATGAATAACACAAAGTGTTTTGTAGGATATGAAGTGAACGAATTATGGAAACATATTTTGTTATTAAGGTGTATCAGGATTGTCTGAGTTGTGGGGAAAAGACTGGGGTTTAAACGGTCTGTAAATATTACCCCAAATATATTCCATATAGCTTGTGTGATAACGAAGGATGTAGTTTGAATAGCAAAGGTGACATCTTAATTCAGAAGATGGAAATGTAAGACATGGATGGAAAGGTGCACTGTTTTATTGCATAATCAGATACTGGACAATGAGAACATGATGACAGATTGATGTCAGAGGGGTTATTTAAAGAAGAAGAAATGTAGGTGTTGAAAATAATTTAACTGCATATGGTTTCCTTTTATTACTTCTACTGTTGTCTTTTTTTTTCTTCAGCAGAAAAACTGTATGGGATTTTGTTTTGCTTAATCTGCAACCTTTTATGGATATTTCAACATTAAAGTCCCTATGCTTTTCAATAAATGCCATAGGACCTTTAACATCCATCTAGGCTGCCAGTAACTTAGCCAAATGGGACTACAGTTTAATATTTCAGCGAAAGGATTGCTTAGAAATAACATAAAATGCCACCCTCTGCCAGATACTGCATTCTTCATTTCCGTAACATTACTATTGTATCAAACATGAAAATAGCAAACATATACATAACACAATCACTAAACAAGGAATATGAAAGTCACAGCAGTGGAGGAATTCTATTTTATCTCTCAAACCATAGAGCATATTAACAGCAAAATGCAGATAATAATAATAATAATAATAATAATAATAATCATAATAATAATAATAATATTGCTATTTAAATCTAACCCCCAAATGAACAAGCTGCAAGAGAAAAAGTCATTTTATAAGATGGTGGTTTATCTTTGCTTCTGTTTCCTTTGCAGATATGGTCTCTCCACTGTGTTTCATCACCAAATTACACCAAACATGGGCAAATCCTAGTACAAGATATATCCAACTGCGGGAAGTTGATATAATTTGCTATAACTGATGTGAATAAATATTTTCTAGGTAATAAAATGCATGCTTAATAAAATAACACGAGCAGAGTCTTGAAAGGTATATATCTGAAATGCTTTCAAATGTCATGCTAATAATGGCAGATACAAAATCCATCAGAATCCGTCTGTGATAGTTTTGCATGTTAGTTTTCATGCCCTTACCTTGATCTTGGATTTGATGCTCCGAAAATGGAATACTTCTCTGGGAAGATCTTGAATCTCATAAGTGGATTTTGTGTCTTTCGTTTCAAGCTTAGGGGCTTGAACCTGCAGTACATAGCCATTCTCACATAACACAAGTAATGTGCTCAGCTCCTGGAAAACATTAATAAAACAAAAATATATCAGCTCTTGAAAAATGTTAATAAAAAACAATATCAAACACAAAAACTCAGCTATAGAAATCATTTTAGATACTGACTGGTGCTTTGGATAAATAATTCACAATAAAAGATAAACTGTTCTACACTATACAATTTTTAACATTCACAAGACTACAATTTTTGGATATGCATATGAAATTTTCATACATCCTTACTGACCAAGTTGTAGCACTGTTAGTTTATTGATGCTTGCAGGTATTTGAAACTGCTCTTAAGATCCTCACACTGTCATTATAAAGCTACATGCATCCTTTTATTTTTTATTCAAAACATCCTTAAACTAGGAGACAAATGGCAGTACTTAAAATAACAGACAAAATCAGACAATTAGTGAACATCTAGCATGATAATTATCTTTATATTATACTGTTATATCTTACAAATCATGCAGAATATAGCAAACTATTCATGTCAATGTCATGCCACATATCTAAAGTAAAAGGTATGGGAAAACGGTTTACTATGGTATGGTTGGAAATGGGTCGGGTCGCACAGTTCCAGTATTGGAAAAGAATAATGAATTTGGAAACATCAGAAGACTGGAATGTCAAAAATAGTAAACATGAAAATGTGTCTATAACATTTTCGACATTCCAGTCTTCCAGCTTTGTTAGTTAGCTTACCTCTACTATTTTACAGGGGGGGAGATATACCCCCCCCTGCATCCTCCAAGAGGGGGCTGGCCCCCACACCTCCTGCACATTAAATATACCAATTCTGAGATTGCACTACAGTGAGGAAATGGGCTACTTCCCTGTTCCTCATTGAAGCATGACCTCCCCCCACAATCTCGGCACGTCGCTTGCTGAAAGGTCAGGTGTATCATGCAACTCGACTAAACTTGGTTGACTGCTATTGGTTTGATTTCCTGCCCCTTGGAAACCGTGATTTTGGACATTTGGCCATTCAAATTACTGCCATTCTCGTAAGTCATGGTAAACCTGGGAAAACACATATAAACTATGGGACGGTCTCATTCAACAGTAGCAACATTAGAATTCTCACCGACATTTTGTATGATTTTTTTATTCATTTATAAAATAAGTTCAAATAAGTGGCAAAGGTGGATGTGTTTAAATACTTGGGATCAGTAGTTCAGTGTAATGGTGAATGTGGAAGAGAGGTGAAGAAGAAAGTACAGGCAGGATGGATTGGATGGAGAAGAGTGTCAGGAGTGATTTGTGACAGACGAGTACCAGTAAGAGTGAAAGGGAAGGTCTACAAAAGGGTAGTGAGACCAGCTATGTTATATGGGTTGGAGACAGTGGCATTGACAAAAAAGACAGGAGTTAGAGCTGGATGTGGCAGAGTTAAAGATGTTAACATTTGCACTGGGTGTGACGAGGGTGGACAGGATTAGGAATAAGTATATTAGAGGGTCAGCTCAGGTTGGAAGGTTTGGAGACAAAGCCAGAGAGGCAAGATTATGTTGGTTTGGACATGTGCTGAGGAGGGATGCTGAGTATACTGGGAAAAAGGTGCTAAGGATGAAGCTACCAGGTAATAGGAAAAGAGGAAGGCCTAAGATAAGGTTTATGGAAGTGGTGAGAGAGGACATGCAGGTGGTTGGTGTGACAGAGCAAGATGCAGAGGACAGGAAGAAATGGAAACAGATGATCTGCTGGGGCGACCCCTAACGGGAACAGCCGAAAGAAGATGATGATGATGATGAAAATAAGTTCAAATATGCATACATGTGCAATCCGGCTGTTATATCTATAACATATTTACATTCAAACACACGCACACACATAATTTATATATTATACATATATATATATATATATATATATATATATATATATATATATATATATATATATAAAACACATACATATACTCTGTTCATTCAGCTGGCACTCATTAGACATAACTTTAATTATATTGTGCTATGTACAATGATTAGCATCCCATGTGGAACATAAAGGTTCTAGTCAAATCAGTTGGAATACAGATAATCATGAAGTTAGACTATAACCTCTTAATCTTTGAGTTATTTATCAAGTTTTCTGACATGACTTAATTGGGGGTTCATAAAGAACCCTACCACTCATGTTAAGGTCTGCATTAAAAAGACCCCATTTCTGAGATATGATATTTTGTGATTCGAAGACACATTAGCCCCAATGAGGAAAGACCTCATTATCAGCTAATTTGCATGTCTCTGTAGTAGTATAAACCACCAAAAGTGCAGATCAGCACTTTCTTGCAGTAGTTAACAGTGCTAGCAGGCATACCGTGTTAGCACAGCCACTCCACGACACAAAATGGACATTCAAACACACACACAATGAACAATGCCAGAAATCCTAATTTTATGTTAAGAAAAATCCAACTGCACTAACGTATTAATTAGTGCATATGGTTGAAGCTGAGGTTTCCTGGGCTAAGGGTGCAGGGTTCAAATCTCTTCCCACCTTTGTACTTGACATTTTTTTTTTAATTGTTTTTATTCATGATGTCCCTGGTGTCTAGTGGTGGCACAGATAACTAATACCCTCTGTGGGAGGTGGAAAGCTACAGGGGTTAAAATTCCTTTTTGTGTCTTTTAAAACATGCTCTTCAAGGTATTCCTGATGTCTAGTAATCCCCCACTCCATGCTTTACAGTTTTTTTTTTTTTTTTTAAGTAAGGTGACTTTAAGACACTCTGTATAGATATTCCTGGTGCTTAATGTTCCTCCAGATTCCCGCTCTGTTTAAGGGTTGCTGAGGCAGAAGCTTAAGGAGTTACCCCTAGTGCCTTGTGGTCCCCCACCCCCATTACCATTAGTTTTAAGTGCCATGATGGCACAAGCTTAAGGACTTATCCCTGATGTCTATCATTTCCTCCTGACAACTAATCATCATTAGTTTTAAGTGCTGTAAAAGCATGAGCTTAAGGAGTTATTCTCTGTGTCTAGTGGTTCCTCCCCCATCACTGTTAGTTTTAAGTGCAGTGAAGGCATGAGTTACAGAGTTATCCCTCTTGTCTAGTAGTGTCCCCAACCCCAATCACAGTTCAAGCTTAATGAGTTATCCCTGGCATCTAGTGGCGTCCCCAACCTCCAATTACAATTAGTTTTAAGTGCCATAAAGGTATGAGTTAAAGAGTTTCCCTGGTGGGTAGTGGTCCCCTCCCTGACCCAATGTTGCAGGCTTTGTTCATTAGTCCAGGGGTGTGTGGATATATGACAGCCACCCCAAACCACCCACCATCTCACACACACCCACACACACACACACACATTATATATATATATATATATATATATATATATATATACATATATATATATATATATATATATATATATATATATATACATACATATATACGCACATACATAGAGCACACATGCACATGCAGTGCCTCCTCCTCACCTGATCACACTCATGGACACTGTCACCCATACACACACTTACTCTACCCCCTATTTAACCCCCCCTTACTGCTACCTCACAGGCAGATACACACACACATAAACCCTCACATACAGCCCTTCACATACAGTCATGTACACACCCCATAATACTACCTGACCACTAAATGCTCCAGCAGATACCTCTACCACAACAACTGAACACTGCCTTTTGACTGTGTTTATTACCAGTCAGAAAATGTCATAGTAATAATAACAAGGTCCTAAGCACACAATCAGTCGTGAGGGACTTGGGCATCTAGGCTGATGGCTGCATAAATGCCTTACTGTAGGCAGTTGCAGGGAACAGCAGATGGCTAATTAGCATGCATTACAACAAGAGAAACATCCCACATCATGCAAAAGCACTGTATTAGGGCTGTCTATGGTTTTGAAAAAGTTACTGCAAGGTGTACCAGCATTACACCTGGTTTATGTACTTTCATCCTAAGACAAAGCAAGACACATGTCCACCCATACAGAGAATTCCTTCCACTTGGTATTCGCAATGTGCTTTAATAAAAATAAAGATTACATAATGGCTTCAATAAAACATCCCAGCCTGGAGGTCTAGTGAGATTGTCACTAGACAAACACAATATAGTGTACGAAACTTCTCTGTGTAAAATATTTTCAGTCCATATATCTCTAGTTAATCTCTGCATATTAATCAGATCAGATAAAAGTAGTAAAAGTAGCGAACTTAAACTCATCTTAAGTAAAAAAAAAAAATGATAAAAAATATATAATTGTACAGAATTACTAAGTATTCGAAAGTAATCCAAGCAAGCCAGGCAGTCTGTTTCCAGTCGAAAATCCTTTATTAAGTACACAGACAAGCAATCCAAGTAAAACAAAAATAGAGTAATTCTGTACAATTATATATTTTTTATTATTACTAGACAAACACCATGCAGCAGCAGCTGTATGACCTCCTGGACAGCCAACATCAAGAACTCAACATATAAGATGTATTTGTGCAAACTGCTGAGATCCACAATGATGTCTTTCACTTTGGAACCAAGAGGAGACAAACAGAATCACTAACCATATTTCTAAAGATGGACATTGTCCACATTTATAATGAGAGCTCTGTCAACAAAGTTAGAACAATGAGTGCAAGTTATATGTTCCCTTCTATGACACAGGAAACCCGTAATAATGTATTTAAATTTACTGGAAGAACTCACCATCCAACCTAATATTATATTAATGGGTGACTAATTATCCAACTATCAGCTGGTAATCATATATGACAACAAACATGCAAGCACAAAGATTCCTGGATTTTGCAAATACAAACTCCCTGGACTAGATTATTAATAAGCCTACCAAGGGTAAGGACATACTGATTCTGATCCTCGCTAATACACTGCTACACAATTCCTCGTGTAACAACTTCTTTGATGAGGTCTCCTTTGAAGGAACCCCAGCTAACCTTGTAATGTTCATGAACTACCCTAATGCTAACATCCTACTAAGTGATAAACTTGCAAAGTTTCTGAGAAGACTGTTGCCTATGATGAACTGTTCACATAAACCCTATACAAGCATGTTAATAGTCGTGTAGAGGCAGATGTACCCACCAGGAAGAAGTACAAAATTAACTCAAAAACAAGGCACTCTGGTAGAATCATATCAATAGGTTGCATACAAGAAGGAACAAAATCATGGCAAAAATAAGGAGGTGTTGCACCCAGCAGGATAAAAGGATTCTCATCAAACAAACAACTTAGAGAACATATAAAGTATACCAAAGCCAAATTTAAGGTAAATTTGACCTTCCATGCCAAGGACAGCCAACAAGGCATTCTTTAGCTATATCTGCAACCTCAAAGGGAATACACAATGGTGTGCAGAGTTCACTGTTACTGGAGCTACCAATACTGAGCCAGAAGATATCACAAACCTACTGGCAGACAAATTCTGCTGTAACCTGACCCCTGTATCCCCCTCACCCTCCCCTTAGGACATAACATCAAATATAACCTCCCTATTATCACTAGGGAAAAGGTCCTCAATGCTCTTTCTAAGGCCAAGAATGTTGCATCAATGGGCCCAGACAATATCCCAGGATGTCTTCTAAATATCACGAAATATGACCTATCAAGTCTTTTGGAATTAATATTTAAATACAACCTCCAAACATCTTGCCTTATGAATGAAGAATAGTAACAGTCATCCCTCTGCACAAAGGTGAGCCATCTACAGTCTCCAAGTCTTACTACTTTCATATGTAAATCCATGGAAAGCATTATCATGGAAATGATCAATAATAATTACATAGGAAAGCTCCAGACACTGGACCCAACCCAATTTGGTTTTGTCAAGGGCAGGTCATGCCTACTCAACCTGATGGACTTCTTCGAGAAGATCACTAGATAAATGGATGAAAACAAAATGGTTCACACTGCCTACCTTTATCTGACCAAGGTATTTCATACAATGCCATACTCGAACATTGTTGATAAACTCAAGAGGTTAGGTACAAACCCTTATGTCACCCAGTGGATAACCAGCTGTCTCACAGACAAGACACAGCAAGTTAAAATTGGGGATTCCACCTCTACAGAGAGACCAGTCACAAGCCGAGGACTACCGAGGACTGCTCTTTTTTTTCGTTCTCTGAAGTCAAGGACAATGTCAAGGGCCTCTGGATAACCAAATGTGCAGATGAGAGAAAATTAGCAGCAGTCATAGAATCCGCCACCAACACTAATGTTCTCCAGAAAAGGCTAACACAGACAAATAACTTGTGTGAGACATGGACTAAAACTAAATGCCAAAAAATATATAATAGTATCCTTTGGAAAGTCATACATTCCTGGTAACTATCACATTGACAACACACCCCTAAGAGCTGACCCAATAGATTTATCTTCAGAAATAAAACAGCACTGGGATTTGAAAAGATAAATGGTGTTGATGCTGGGGCGAAAGACATTTCAGATACCACTGTATGTTTCCATGTGGAGTCTTACCAGGGGTTCCATGAGAATCATGGATGCCATGAGACATAAAATCCCGAGGTATTCCCTCACACTGACCAAAGTCTGAATGGTGAAAACCTTAGAAATAGATTTAGATATGGATATATATATTTTTTTCCTGTAGAAGAAAAGCTACTTGAACTGTGGTTTCTAGTTCACATCCCAAGAACACAATACTGTGTGAAGGAGTCACTAAGACTTGAACATTCTCTTGGAATCCCAGTTTGTGCAAGAGCTCTCTCACCCAACAGTGAGATTTCTGACATTTTGGAAAAGACTCTGTAAAGATAAGCAACTCATCTAAATATAGAAAAATGTGGATACCCTGTAGCCTGAGATGAGCTATAATTGGAACTAGACACTTTGTGAGCACTCTTGGTGCAGTGGATACTCCAAAGGGTAAGGCAGAGAACTGATGACATGTTCCAGACACACAAAACCTTAACAATAGTCTGAAGTATGGGTGAATAGGGATGTGATGATAAGCAAGAGGAAGAACAGGTAGCAGGTTGTGAAGTGGCATCATTGTGAATTTGAGCACCATCACAAACAGATTTAGGAAAGAAATATCCTGAACAGATCTCCAAGCATTTTCTTTCTTTCTTTGACACTAGGAACAGTCTTGAATAAAAACCCTTCCCCACCTGGGAAGAAGGAAAAGAGTCTGATTTGGAGGATAATGAATGACCCCCTGGAAAGGAGAAATTTCCTCCCACTGCTTTCTGTAACCTTGATGAATGATTTTCAGACCCCAATTGTCTGAAACAATCTATTGCCAAAGAGAAAATAAATGAAGATTCAGACTTTCTGGAAGAAAAAAAGTGCTAGGGTGGGGAGGGGTTCACAAGGTGTTTTGAAGAGTCATTCAGAATTTTTGGACTGTCCTTGGTTTTGGGAGGTTTGAGAAATTCTTTTTGGAACCACCTTGTCATTTCTTCTTAAATGTCTGTTTACATGTATTTTGTTGTGACTGTTTATTCTGTTTTTTTTTTTTTATTATTGTCAAAACTGGATGAGGAGATAGAAAATCCCCTGGAAAATTTGGAAAAGGAGGGCTGAAAAATCTTAGAGAGTCCCTGGATTAGCTTGTCTCTCATCTTACTTTTTGATCACCTGTGCCATAGAGGGGTGAAACACTAAATCATTATCTAAGGGATAATTTAAAATATCATTTTTATCATCATCTGGGAGGTTCTGAAATGCAGCCATGCAAACCTCCTCAAAACAGTACCATTGGCCATAACCTTTGTAGAAGTATTAACAGAATCATACATACACTGTAGACAATGTGCAACAGGATAAACTATGTTATTTAAAGCAGATATTCCTCACAAGACGTTACAGATAAAATATTCTTCATGCTTTCACAATTTTGTCAGAACAAACTTTAACATATAAGCCTGACAATTCAAAATTCTGAAAATCAAAGTTGCAGAAGTATATACTTTTCTCCCCATACCTATCTATAATTGTCCCATCCTTATTAGAAAGAGTAGGATTGGAATTAAGTAAATGCTTAGCAGTATTGGAGTCAGCTAAAGCTGGATCTCGGGTTTGGTAATTGTGTATAAAAAATTAAAAGACTGAGGAACTTTATACATCTTATCTACCTTTTTATGGGCATCTAGCTGACTATCAGGAAAACTGCATATAGTAATACTGCCTCTAAAATAGACAGAACAAGAGGAATGGGAGAAGGTTCTGGAAAATACTTCTGTAGCAACTCATAGTACTTTCTGAGGGAATGAGAAACCTCAGTGCTCTCCCACTGAAAACACTGGCACATTCTAGCAATAGTCTCAGAGAAAAAGAAACTCCACAGGAAGAATCAGAAATAGAGCTCTCCTCTGACTCAGAATCAGAAAATTATTTTAAAAAATGTATCTGTCCCTGCATCTTCCTGTTCAGATTCAGAATCTTGATTCTCTTCAGGAAAAGAGGAATCCCTCGCTCTTTTACCAGAAACTACTTTAAAAGAGGGGTCAATAGCCTGAATTAAACCCTGAAGCAGACCAGCTAAACTACTCCTATCCAAAGAAAATTGAGGAGAAGTGGATATGTGCTTGGTTTTCTGTTTCCTTTTGACATGTAAAATGGGATCAACCATATTACTAATGGTAACAGCAGCAGCAGCAGCAGTTTCCCTTTGGATAGGCACAGAATTCTGACACAAAAAAAACCTTCCATGTTCCCTATGTCAGCACCAATAAGAGTGGCTCTTCCTTGCCCACTAAGGGGACCCCAACAGCCACAGAGGACACTGCTAACCTCTGGTCTATAGTGGTTGCATTGCTACATCAGAGGAATCCCGGATAAAGATAGATGAGTGGTCTATGGTGCAACAATTGTACACAGCAGAGTCACCCACCTGCGGCTGAGGCAAATTGTTAACCTGTTGTGGTTGCAAAGGCTGTTTGCTTAATTTTAAATTTTTGTGGCTGAAAGAAGGCATGACTATGGGACTAGTAGTCTGTTCCATGCTGTGAAGAAACTGAAAAAAGTCATCTGTGTTAGCATGTCTGGCAGGAGATCTGTGCATATTCTTAGATTAACTTGTATTGTATGCCAGCATGCCTGATTGTGGAAATGTAAATACGTTTTGAAGTGTTGAGCATTTTCCTGTTTAAACAGAATGATAAAGTTTTAATTGCACATGTTTGAAAAGGGAATTCTAAAGTACAAACTGTGCAGAATCAGCTGAGCAGTGAGTGATATCATTGGAATATTCTTTGCTGCTAGGAGATGATTTAAACAGCTGATTGACAGAAAAAGAATCATTTTTACAGCTGACTGTTATATTTTGAAATTAGACAGTTGAGAATGAGAAGCAGTGTAGCTTGTCAAGTACTGAGCAGTCAGCTGACATCAAGAAAAGAGAATTTACCAAGAAAACTGTAAGCTTGCCTTGGTCTTGCTATTATATCTTAGAGTAGATCAGGGACAGTATTTATTTAGTTAGATCAGGAAAGTTTAATTAAAATAAGAGTTTTTCTTGAATAATGAATTCCTATCCTGCAGTTTGATTTACATTTCTGGCAATTGAATTCTAATGTTTATTGAGTTATTGATTTTTAATTCTGTAATCAATTTTATTTATTATTAAATGTTTTTCATTATTTTACATTGTGGCTGAAAACCAGTGTTTTTCTTTAGAGATTAGAGAGTGCTTCTACCTGTTTGATACTCCCCGGGTCACCCTGGCTGGCTGTTCTGGTCATAGCTATCATTTATTTTGATAATTTATTTTCATAATTGGACACCCCTTTTGAATGGCATGAAGACACTCTGATTGGTGGCAGTGTTTTTGTATTTATTTTGTGAATGAAACACAGTTGGAAATCTGTGTGAGGCTTTCTCAGAAGTGTTTGTATGTGTGAGATTTTGAGTGAGAGTGTATCAGAGGTCTTAAACTGGGACACTTTGCTTTGAAGTGTGTAATAAGAAAATACAGTTGGGTGGACAGAAGTATATAGTCCAGTTCCAGAGTAAATAGAGCACATTCCTTCTGTGCTCTTAGGGGGAAATTGTGAAATATTACTTTTGTTTAAGTGACAGTCTCATACTGGAGTTGGTAGTGAGGACTGAAGCTCCTTAGTTACTGAGCCAGGATAGTAAGGGACCTCATTAATTGTTGGCAGTCTGGTGATATATAGCTGGATGTCATACACGGTCAAGCCAAAAATGGTGCCTCTTTCCTCAGGGAGGTGGAACAACAATTGCCAGTAAGCACTACAAGGCCACAAAAGTTACTTTTGTAATATAAAAACACAGTGATAAGCACTTTGAAACACTATGCTTGCCTTACAAAAGCAAAATAAATACAATTTCTTCACAGAAAAATATTTTCAGTTACTTTACACCACTTTTAAACTGATTGTAAATGCTCATTTTAAAAATAAGTTAGTCTCGAGACAGTCCATTAAAATACAACACCCCAAGCTTTAAAATAAAATTTCTGAAATGGAAAGTAATAAAACATTAATAAAATTAAGAAAATGAAAGTTAATTTTTCTTTTTTTCCCCAAAGTGAACATATCTGTCCAGCAAAGGAAAGCACAAGCTGACCATCAATCCTTGAAAGCCTCAGAGAAATGTACTCTTCGGCAGCAGTGAGTTGCTGAAGGGCTTTGTACCCAAACATGTCTTCTAATCAGCTCAGTTTGAGCTGCCTGACAGTTTGGACACATGGAAGGTGTTGTGAAGATTTTGAAGCTGGTTGGCTGTTAGATGGTTTGCAGAATATAATCCATATAGCTAAGGCTACTGTAGCAGTGATGAGTATGATGAACATTACAATATTTGCCGACTCCTTGAAAGGCAGCATGGTAGCAACATACTGTGGGCTCTGGAAATTGTATGATGGACAAAAGAGAACATGTAGGAGTCTACTCAAGGTTACCCAGCTAGAATTCTAATCAATTCAGCTGGGAAGGGGGGGGGTTTGGAAAAAAAATCAACCTTCTTCAAGTTGGAAAGAAAAGTATCTGGATGCTTTCAGGCTGCAAATATGCCATTTTTGCTTAAAGAATCTATAAGGAGTTGACTCAATTCTCCTTTTCCTCCTACATCCAGAGATATTATTTTCCTGAATCTCTTGGGGGAAGGAATAATGGTTACAGCCCAATCTATAGTGGATTTAATGAGCCTGAAGTTTTCTCCAAAAGAGAGAGCTATCTGATGGAAACATTAAGGGGAGGCAGGATGACATTGTCCTTCTTCGTCTAAGAGGTCACTGCTTCTCAGTCCTTCAATTCCTACCATCAGATGGAGAAATGGAGTCCCATCTCTGCATTGTTCCCAGTTGGTTGTATTTGTGAGTAATGGGAACTCATGGGATTGAGTGTGAAATGTGTATAATCCAAGTATTAGGCTGTATTTGATATGCACAGGGACAAAACAGGCCCAGACAAAACCTTGTGCTGGCACTAAATTATGCTGGCAAGTCCTCACCAAATGTTAAGCTGCCAGTGTCAAAGGTCTGAGCCTCAGGGACTGGCATAGGATGAATCGACAATCCTCCTTATACTGTGCACTTAAGTTTTTCTGGACACATGAAAGATCTAAGAAGAAAAATTCTCAATTCTAAGTGCTACCACCAAGCTCCATCTGGGAGACTTGATGGACCAATCTGCATAGTGGCCCATAAGATGCACATCTAAGATGGATGTCAGAGTTGCAACCCTCAAGGAACCCTCATCATCTGCTGAGGCAGGAAATCAATAAGAATTCAAACTCTAGCCAGTAAACAATAAGGACACAACACACTGGGACTGCGAGGCTGATCCAGGGAAAAGCTTGCCTCCAGAACTGTGTGACTGATGTCTCCTAACTGCTTCTTTTGCCTTCTAATGGTGATGTGGCATAGGCCTGGTGCTCTGCAAAGAGCACTCTTACTTAAATACATGCCGAGCATTCTTAACCACCATTTTCCAAGTAGCAAGGCAGGCCAAGAGCTTTTCCTGCTTACATCTTTGGACGGCCAGGTTGAAATACTGGCTTTAACAGAAGTGCTTCACAATATGCTCCTGTCCTAAGCAATGAATATAATCTTGTTGTAGGTCCTGGATCATGATGCAGCAGCCATACAAACTCATCACAAGTTAAACATTTTAGACAGTCAAAGTGAGAACTTTTTCATGGCAAACATCATATTCATGATCTCAAATGTGCAAGCAGCAGGTGACTTAGATTCATACTAATTTCATCATGTGTTCAAGTCTTTTGTATGTCTTCTTCAAGCAAACCAAAGCTTTGCAACTTAGAGGTGCTGAATAATGGGAAAGTTTATCAAAGGTGAAAAGCCTTCTTCATTCTTATTCGATCTGTAGTCTAACTATGGCTAAACACTAGGCTTCTTTATCAAATTTAAGACCAGCTTCTCATTTCTGCCAGTTATCTACCTTCTCCATTATACACTTTTATCACGTCCTAAAAGCAGTCTGCACCACTTTCCCTACCCTGTCCTCACCATTAAACAATGTTCTCTTAACACTATCTCATTCATGACCTCTTTTCTGTTAACGTGTGCAACAACAGTGTCTTCTTCAAATAGCACCGCATGAAGTAGGCTTATCTTTTTTCTCACAGGCCTAAAAAAGTACAGTATGAAAGTGTATCCCTTATCCTGCTAGTTGCCATGTTATTAACTTCTCTTCACTTCATAACCTTTGCTTCCTATCTATTGTCTATGGCAGTGCATCTTCCTGAAACCGTTTATTTCAAGGGACCTGGGTTCAAATACAGTTTACTAGTCACAGCACCTATTTTCCAATATTATCAAGTGTCAGACTAATACCCAGTGCACATCTTCATACAATGCAGACCTTTTCTTGCTCTCACGCCACTAGAACTCTTTGTTTAAAATGGTAGTTAGGGAGATACTAATGGTAGTTAACACTAAGTGTTAGGTTTCTTTCCTTCCTTGCATTAATTTTAAGAGACAGTGTTGACACTTTAAGACAGCCACAGTATGTCAGTTTTCTAGGAAGGTATCTCAGCCTCTTGCTGTATGTCTGACTCCTTTTATTTTCTTCATACAGATCAGGTATTCTCACACACAAACACCATGCAAAGATCATCTCTCTCTTTCCTTTTCTGGCTTTAAGAAGATGTGATCTGCACTGCTTAAAGTCAGCCGGGACAATATTTTGTACTATATTAATTTTTTTAAGCATTGTTCCCAGCTTACCTTAGCACCATAGTTTTGTTTGTTAAATTTTTTTTTTTTTTTTTTTTTATTTAGAGTAGCGGAATGATCCAGCAGAACCCAGTTCAGCCACAGCCTGGATGGGAAATAAGTAAATACATATGAATATTAAGTTAATTATCCCCTTTGATCACTTAAATCTCTCATGCACTGTTCTTCCATTTCCATTTCTCATCATTATACTGCTTTTTTCTTTTGTTTTTTTGACTTCTCAGAATACCAAGTTCCACTTCTAGGAACCACATGCACATTGATTCAACCCCAAGATGTAAGCCCAGCCCATCCAATCCCCATCTAATAACAGCTTAGACCCATTTGTTATCCAAAGAGTAGAATTCAAGGGCCAACAATGAACTATCATATGCACAGGGTACCTAAGCTTGAACCACCTCCGCCAGCCTAAAACTTTAGGATCACGGCTGTGACTTCTGCCATAGTTGTTTTCCTGGGAGATGTCAGCATGCGTTTACATGACAATTCCCCTGGTTTTCCCTACAAATCTGAAATCGCCCTGTCTCATGGTGCTACATGCCACTGCCCTCATATTCCTGTAGGAGTTAGAAATGCAGCAGGCCAAACTGTGTTCCATCTGCTGCAATTCCTCCCAGCTCATATTCTGCTCTTCCAGCTTCTCATGCCGCTAACTGAACATAGGTCATCTGCATTGTACTCAAGTCTCTATCCCTCTAGAACACAAAACTTGCATCAGTGTCCCTTCTTTTTGTCTTTCAATAGGCACTTCTTACAACTTCCTTAACACCTTACTTACTCCTTAGTTATAAAGGCACAGACATCCAGTTAAACAACACCCTGATGAATGTCTTTTAAAGTACTAAATACAAAAAACTTTTTCAAATTCCATAAATTGTATAACTTACATGTTCAAAAGGTGACCATTCCAATCCAATGACTGGCCCAGGAACACTGATGAATCCTATTGGCTCGTATTTGTCACCAACAGCAAAGAAAAAGACGGTGTTGTCTTGGCTCTATTTAAAACACAAAAAGCAACAGAAGGTAGAGGACAGAGAATCAAGCAGTGACTTGCAAAATACGATTCAACAATTTTTTTGTGTTCTTTATATAATCATGATAATTTAAGATTTAGTACCTGTATAACAATTAAAGTTACTACCATGAAAGTGTTATTTGGTAATGAAGATAAGTTATCAACGCATATCCTGCAGACTTAGGTTTAATTCCTATAGCTTCTACATGCATATTGTCTGATTCTGGACAAGTTAGTGAACCAGACTAAAATTCCTGGGCCATTCCTAGAAAGAGGCACATATATGAAATGTCATTGCCAGATCAGCAATGGTGAAATAGAAAATATATAAGATCTGGATTAGCCTAGTGGTGGGTGCACAGAAGGACCTTTTCCTGAACTTGTTCAAATGTACCTTGATTCTCACACAACAAACTAGATTAGAGGATATCAGACAGTTCTCCTTCCTACAAGCAAATTACATAACCTCAGCATAATAGAAACACACACACACACACACACACACACACACACACACACACACACACACACACACACACACACACACACACACACACACCTTCTCAATATGACTTGGGGAATATCAAGTACCAGGAAGAAGTTATGGAGCAAGGGCAACATAATAATAATAATAATAATAATAGCATGCATATATGACAACCTCAGACTTGCACCATCAATTTCAGAACTTCCCGCATATCAGGGTATTTATGTTTGACCTTAAGGTCTATATTAATAGGCAATGGATAACATTTCTGGAATGGAAGTTTGGGAAATATACTCCAAAAAGACATCAACAATTTAACTTGTATAGTCTACAAAAAGATATTATGACTAATATAATATAAGGTTTCTAAATGAACATTTATACAAACCTTCAAGGTACTAATGATTCAACGTATGTTATAGTATCATCAGGAGGTGAATGTGCCTGAAGTGATTACAGTTTCACCACCCAGGCTACTAATGCAGGAAGATGCCCACACTGGTACAGCAAAAAAACATGTAATTAGTTACATTTTCAACAAATAAACAAACATAGTTTACAAGAAATATAAATTCTCCCTTAAAGTTAGTTAACTTTTACCATTAGCATTGCAACTTTATTGGTAGTCATTTTGATTTTTTTTTTTTTTGCAAAACAGAGCCCTGCTAAGAGAGTTAACTATATTAGTTATTAACTCCTTTTCTAATAAAACAAATGCTTTTATAGCACAGTCCAAATGTTAAGTGTTTCTCATCTCATTCACTGAAACTCCCAATGGAAGTGACAGCAGCAGGTGAAACTGTGGCCTATTCCTTCCAATAAATGCAACAGCACTTCAATCTCCATTGGGTCCTGCTAGGCAATTCCGAAAATGGAGAAGCAGTAAGTATGGTAATGAAAGGTATCAAAATACTAACTTGGACAAAAAGTACAAAGGGTTATTGTTAAACTGAGGGAGCTTATAACAAGAAAAATAACCAGGGATCCTACAGAGGTTTTAGATACATTTCCAAAAGTTTATGAAAATTTGTATAAAGCAGAGGAATGTGGAAATCAGGAAGAAGCACAAATGGAAATATTTATGAAAGACTTGGGTATGTCAAGGTTAGAGACAGATGATGTTAAACAATTAACAGTTAAGAGGAGAGGAGATTAAAAGGTCATGTGTAATCAATCTACAGGAAAGTCTCCAGGAATAGATGGCATTCCTGTGAAAGTTTGGAAGCCAGAGGGGAAGAAAGTGATAAAAATCTGGAAGGTTTTGTTTAACAGTATTTTAAAAGGAGGGGAAACATCAACATCCTGGAAGAAAGCTGTGGTGGGTGTAATGCCTAAATGCAGTAAAGAACCACCAGAGCCAACTTCATATAGGCCCATTTCAATTTGAAATCATGATTATAGAGTGTTTATTTCCACAATGGCTAAAAGAATGGCAACAGTGTTGCCAGACTTGATAGATATGGATCAATGTGGTTTTGTGGAGCGCAGGCAAGTATCCAAAAACATTAACACAACAATGGTGATCCAGAGGGAAACAGAATGTAAGAAAATACAGCTATTGTTGGAGGGTCTTAATGCAGAGAAAGCACTGCATGGAGTAAGCTGGGATTTTATGAGTTGGGCTTTGGAAGCATTTGCATTCCCTGATACAATAATAAGGTTAATTAAGAGGATATATGAGGGATCAGAGGCAAAAGTTAAAGTGGGATGCTTCCTCTCTGATAAGTTGTGTCTTAACAGAGGAATCAGGCAGGGGTGTCCTATTTTCCCTTCTGTCATTTGTGCTATATTTAGAGCCATTGGCAAAGAAAATAAGACATTCAAGGATATAGATTATATGGTAGTGAAGAAAGGTTGGCTTCATTTACAGATGGTATTATTCTGCACCTGATAAAACCAGAAAAGGACATCTTAGTATTGTATATGTAAAGTCTTTTTGGGATATAAAATTATGAAGACAAAACGAAAGCTATAGCTGTAAACTATGTACTCACACATGAATTGGTTCAGCAATACCCACATTTATGGGGACATGATAAAATCAAGTAGTTAGGAGTTTGGTTAAAAAGGATTATGTTATGGCAGCTAAAGATATCTGGGAAGACACTAAACAAAAGATAATAAAACAAAACTGAGAAAATGGAAGGTCTTGTTTATGGATATGGATAAGGATAGCAAGATACAGGCAGAGAAAAATGATTAGAGTCCCTTTAATTTTAAATTCAGGTCAGGCATAGTTTTGTCAACCAGAGGAGAAGTTGAGTTTAGTTATTAATAAAGAGTTGAACATTTTATCTGGGAGGGGAAGAGGGCAAGGTTCAAGTGGGATAACTTAATCCTTCCAACAGAACAAGGTAGTTTAGGATTACCTGATTTGAAGGTATATTTTAGAAGTGCACAGTTAAGGCTCTTAAATATAACTCAAGCAAAAAGCTATAATTCAAAGTGGAAAGCGATGATGAATCAGGGGTAAAAATTCAAGAAACAGGCAGAGAGTGTAAGATTTTGGTTGCAGATTCTTAAGGAGAATAACAATAAACATACAAAATATTATACTTAAAATGTAGTAGAAAGTATTCTAAAAAATAAATCATCATGAGAATGGAGAAAGGAGATTCTGACAATAGGGATGACTGTAATTATGGGTACAGAGAATTGGCAAGAGGGGGCTGGAATTTAGTGGAGAAAACTGACAAAGGAATTAAGGTATTGGAAGCAAATAACTAGAGAAAAAGAGAGATAGGTAAAAGTGGGGGAAGAGGCCAAGAAGACATCTGGACTGCAGGCTACAGACTGCCTTCCCTGTCAGGGACTGATATCAGAGTATTGGCACAGACTGCCTTTCCTGTCAGGGACTGATATCAGAGTATTGGCAAAGAGAAAGGGATAGGGGAACCCTAAGTGAAAGATCTGTTCTAGTAGATTATTTAGTTGAATCTAGAACAGAAGCTGCTGTTAAAAAAGGGATAATTAGTAGGGCATATAAAAGAATGCACTCTAACTATAGGAATCAATCAGAGGAGGTCAGAAAAGATTTGGAAGAGAGATGAGAGATTGGTTAAATAATCCAGGAAACAATGGGAGAACAAATGTATGACTTCCAAATGTAGGTTAAAAGGTAAGTACTGGCTAGCTGTCCTTGCAGGCCATTTAAAGGCTATATATATATATATATATATATATATATATATATATATATATATTTACACAAAGTGAACTTTATTTACCAACATGGATGTTTAAAGTACTTTTATTAAACAAGAATAACAACTGGTAAGTGCTTTTATGACATGTGTCGCTTCCTCAGACCAAGTGTAAACATTATATTAAAAAACATTTAAAAAGTGTTTAAAAAGTCCACTGAAACAAATTAGATCAGTGATGAAGGTCACTTGATTTAAAAACTGGTCTTAAAGATACATTTCCATTTAGGCCAGGATATCCATCTGCTTTTAGTGATATGATCCATTTAAGTTTGCTCTGTTCAGTCCTGTTTCTGATGTCACCAACTCTTATATTCAGGATTGCTACTTCTAATACAAGAGACTTAAAAGTATGATTACTACCAGTATTGATAACATGTTTTATGTGAGAACTAGTCTCCCTCAGCTTTTTAATGTCTCCAACATGTTCGAGGATCATTTCTTTTAATGTCTGATTACTCTTCCCAACATAAAATGCACCACATACATTGTGCAAGATTTTAAGGCTAGCCAGTTTCCTTTTTGTGCTCGAAATAACCTTCCCATTCGATTATAGATTGGCCTTACTCATCTCATGGTTGATCATTATACATTAACCCTAGTTAAAATAACTGGGATCAAACCATAAATAATTTGAGGGGACCCATGCACTGGATAAAGCATACTAAACAGAGAAACTAGGAACATATGTTTTGGGGGTGTAATGAATTAGCAGACTTTAAAAGTTCTCTACAGAGTACTGTGTCAGACATACTTGGTGAGCAAATTGGTGTAACAAAGGAAATGGGATACAGACTCTGATTTGCCTAGATATAGTAAGGCCTTGGTAAGTTTAATTCCAGTAGCTTTCAAAAGCAATTACAGCAAAATGGAAATCAAAGTTTAATTACAGCCAAGTGACGCCTCCAGGTGTTTCTGCAGATACATCCTACTGACGCCTGTAGGTATCAAATATTGCTTGTTCATATTTGCAATAGTAATTCCAGAGATATGCTACAAACAAATTATTAGAATATTTCATCTTAAAGCTCACACAGCGGCAAACATAACTGTACTGATATTTGGCCTATGTCTATTGCAGATAAATATTAATTGCTGTTCCTATAATACTGATTTATACCGTCATAAATTTAATGTTTTTTCAATATCTCAGCAATCAAGTAACACAGGCAGAACTGCTTAGTCTCATAGGAAATCTCTCTCATTTGGATAAACAAAATGCTGCTGACAGCATGTGTGTAACCTGAATGGTTGCCAAGATATTAAGTTGTGTACAAAATATTATTAACTTAATAGTTATTGCATTTACTGTGACTTATAAAACCCTGAATCTAAAGAATAATGCCAGTATAAAAACAGTTTGCACTGAAGAGTGTGCTATTTATACTTCTTTAGTAACTCATATGTTTCCAGAGATGAACAGTTGTTTGAAATGTGAGGACGTAATTTAAGTCTATCAAAAAGCTTAGTGTCTGCCCACTGGAAGTTACAGTACAAACTTCCAGAGCTCTATTGGAGGGAATGAGTTAAAGCAATTATAGCTGAAGTTTTGAATATTTTAACAACGGTAAAGAACTGGAAGTGGGAATTTAAGAAAAGAGTAGGAGCAAATTACATAGAAAAAATGGAAATTGTGGGAACAATACATGCAGAATAATGTTTTGGAAAAGGACTGAGGTTTAAGGGACAGGAAATGATAAATGTAAGTAATGTTGGATTGATGATAATTGCATAAAAGAATATATGTCATACATAAAGTTTGTAACTGTAAACATGTTAACATGGTTTGTTTTCTTTTATATAAATGCATGCTTGCCTATGTCTTGGGTGATACTTCAATAAAGATGTTAAAAAATGTTAACCAAGACACATTCAGGAATCCTAAATCATATTGAACTTCTATAAATAGTCTGCTATTCCCTTTACAGCCTAAGAACTAAAAAAAAAAAAAAAAAAAAAAAAAAAAATCACTAGATAGCACTTAGTAAAAAAAAAAAAAAAAAAAAACAGCAGTATGATAAACATAAGCATATAACATTTCTTCACAAGGTGAAAAGAAAAAAGAAAAATGGATTTACCCCTGTGGCAAGGACTTCACCATTACGTTCATAAGCAAGTGCACATATTGGGGCTGTGTGTGGTTTGAATGCTTGCTTTAGTCGCACTTCTGCCTCACCAATACTTGTTCGTCCTGCTACAATGGCCAGTCCTTTAGGACTGAAAACTTCTAGAATACGAACAACGCCATCCTTAAAACCAACTGCAAATAACCCACCTTTAGGGTTTACCTACAGTGATTAAAAAAATAAATAAATAAAATGTTCAGTCTGGTAAATTGATAGGAAAGAAAAAACTACATTGCTGTCACAAATACACTACATTACTGCTTACTATGTCATGGTATAACGTATCTGAGATGGTACTCACTGTAAAGTACAGTTGTGAGTACGACATTTACTGTAAGAGTAGATATTTCAGGACAGGGCATTTTAACAATAAAACCACAACATTTGTGTTTAACAAGCCCATGTGTTCTTTTATATCAAGCATTTTCATAGCCTGTGATTACCAAAGCTGGTTTATTGACAACATTCCTTAAACACTGGTAAGTACAGAAGGCTCTGATACATAGCAAACAATTTTTGCAGTTTTCTTTGGTTCTTTATATCCTTTTTGGTCCTCACTGGAATGTGTAAATGCAGTAAGCCACTGCCTTTTTTGTAACAAAATATTATTACCACATCTGTTCCTATAATATTGTTTCTGCCACTTTAGAATGGCACCCAGATCACTAGCAAAGTAGACACCACATTTGTACAGTGGCTGTAGCATCTATATGTGCTAATTAAAATCACATTCTCTTGAGACACCACTTAAAGGTCATGGTTGCCAAGTCCCCTGATTTTAAATCTGCAACAAGAATATAAAAATGATGATCTTTCACTGGAAAATAAAAAAACAAAAATCATCATTTACAAGGAAATGCATATGCCTTTATCTGGTTGATCTAGCCCCCCCCCCCCCAAAACACAGGCCAAATTTTGTGGCATAAGTAGCACAGTGGCCATTATGTATTTGATTTGGTTGACCTATCAGTGTAAGCCTGTGGTGTGCTAAGATTTGAATGTTATGCAAATAACGTCTGTCCTCTGTTTTCTTTCCTGTAACCCTCAAGCTGTTTCTGTCCTCTGATGCATAGACTGATACATAGGTGTCTGATACCAGTTAGTCTCAAAGCCATTCAGCTGATAGGTGTCTTCCTTTTCCCAAAAGTGTTTACATCTTCCTCTTTAAGAAGTCATCATATTCCAGTACAAAACAACATTTAGCATTGATTTTGTAACTGAGAAAGGGAGTAGGACACGCAGAAGAGCCTCATGTTTATTTACTTTTTTATTTATTTAATGTTGCTTCAGCACAGAACAGCGGGACAAGACCAGGAGGAGTAGAAATAAATTTATATATATATATATATATATATATATATATATATATATATATATATACACACACACACACACACACACACACACACACACACACACACACACAAAAGACTATTGGAAAGGTGGGATGGAGTGGTTAAAATCTCCAGGCTTCAACTTGTAGGAATCACTGATCTGCATAAGCAACCGAAGAAAAGAAATTAACAGCTTAATGGCTTGTAAACTTTAATTATTTTTTCAGAGTTAGCAAGGAGTTATTAGATTGTTACATTAATAAACATATTTTATAACCATACTGTGTTGACATGCTTAATAACAGCACAGAAAGTTTATTAAAATATGCTTATTAACAGAACAACCAAATAACTTGTTGCTCCCTTTCAAAAAAATATGATTACAAGCTGTCATTAAGCAACTTAAGCTTGCAATAAATTACACACAGTACTATGGAGGAAGGTACCAAATGGACATATGATTATACTAAACCAGCTACATAGCATCAGCTCAGGCAGAATATATGAAATACATTTGGGAATTGCTAAGAATTAAGAAAGGGCTTGTGACTTTGTGAACTGGCCATGAATACGTTAAGAAACTGATGGCAAAAAAAAAACTGCCCCATGTGTGAGATGTACTACAAAAAGCAACTCCAAAGATGCAGTAATACCTCATAAAATTTGAGACACACCATGAAAGTTGCATGAGATTTATTTCAATTCAAGGACAGTCGGCAATTCACATGTTGATTAATATTCTAACTACCCTGAGGTCTTCAAAACAAAAGTTATGCAATTACCAAAATGATGGAGCCTTGCTATCCACCTCAGTCTGTCTCAGCTATTGGGTTATCTGCTTCATGGCAGATCTGAACCAGTAACTGTTACACACAGAAGCTTCTCCATTGCTTGAGCTCCTTCCCTCTCCCATGATGCAGACCATCCCTCCTGTTTCTCAGATTATATTTGCCTCCATTAGGTACTCAGCTACTAAGGAAGCCTGGAAAAAAAGGTTTCAGGTTTAGATCTACCACGTCTTTCCAGGAATGAAGGTGACAATTTAGATGGGGATGGTGGGAGGGTTGCAGATGCAAAAGGAGACAAGCAATAAGAATCAATTGTTATGCTAGGCGCATAACTTTTATATCTTATAACAACCCCTCTATGTAGCCTGATAATTGGGACAAAATCCCCAACCAATTTATTCATAGGTGGTATCATGAGATAATGCTTATTGGATATGTTGACCAGTTTGCTGCAGCACAAATGTCATCTTTAGAAGAGTACTTGAAGTAAGCCATGAAAGTTGAGGTGGAACTTGTGGAATGAGCTTTAGGTCTAGAGAGCACCAATTTGATACGCATAGAGTAGATAAAGTTGATGCAATCTGCGAGGCATCCAGATTAGGTCATTTTGGACCTTAATTCTTTGTTTGACCAGAAAAATACACAAAAAGTTTATTATCTTGTCTATATTTTTCCTGTAAAGGTAGAATCTGAGTTGTCTATGCACATCCAAGGTATGTAGTGAGTATTTACATCCATTTAATGGATGTAATATCCTTTTAACTTTTATTCTGAAGAAATTTGTTTAATTTGGACAGACGAAAAATGCTAATAAAATAATCGAGTGGATTTGCTGACTTCTGCCTTCCATTCTTCATTTTTGAGTCTATGTTATAGAGTAGCCAAATAGATAGGTTCCTAATGGAAAATACGTTAGACAGTTGGGTATGCATATGTTTCCTGGTGTCCAGTGTGGGGGTCTCCAGATGACATTTAAGGTCTGTTCCTCAAGATCCTTCTGGAACCTATTGTAATGTTAAACATAATTTAGCACCCTCAGAGAGAATGTTCTCAAGGCATAAGCTTGCTTTCTAAAAGAGTCCATCCTCCTAGACTCCCTGCTAGGAGGGTGTACTGTAAAGCTCTCAGATAGCTCCATTTTAGTGGTCCCTGCAAGCTACTATAGAAAAATTCATAGGGCCCTTACACCAATTAGGATGGTCCTTGTAAGATATCGGGATCTTGTCAAGCCTGTGAGAGGTCACTTTTATCACATTAGATTCCCACCATACCTTCTATCCCACCAGGTCAATAAGATGATTAGTGGGAGGAACTACCCAGGTAGTAGAGGGGCCATCTTGGGGAGGCATTGAACAATTCTTCCACATCTGGGAAAGATAGGTCAGTGGGTCATGCTCCTTTCTGACACATCACTTCCACAATCTCTCCAAAGGCTGAGTCCTCAGGGGAGTGGGGTGGGATGTGGGGGGCATGGACAGATTCTTTTCATTCATCAAGGTCTGTGTCTGATGTAAGTGATTGTATGGCAGAATCAATATGCCTCCTTTTGCACTGCCACTTCCAGTGAACTTGGGGGGGGGGTTGCCTGAGGAACCAGATGTATATCTAGGGCCTTGATGAAGGAATGGTTTGAGATGCTCTAAGGTGGACTGTCCTTGGGGTTTAAGATGTAGACTGACAGAATTAAATGGATCATTGTCTAAGAGTGGAGATGAAAACAAGGGAACATCCCCTTTCTGCACTGGTAACCGAACATACTTGAATGTCAATGCAGACTCCAACAGTACAGAGAATGCCCTGTCTGGAGCTATATCCATTTCCAAGGTAGAAGATATAGAAGGAACAGAGTGTCAACCTCCCCTACACCCCCAATGCCAAAGGAACAGTTGGAACCAAGACTGAGATCAGAGCTGATGTGCCAAGAATGAAGGACCTCTATCCCACTAACAGACTTGAATAAGTCAGCAGTGTAGCCAGGACTGAGGTATCAGTCTCGACCATTTAGCTCAAATGCACAGTCATCTCAGAAGTTTTTGCAGGTGAATGCTTAGGATGCATTGATGGTGCTGATAGGTGGGGAGCTATCGACACCAAGATAGAAAGATCCAGGATTGGATTCAGCTGCAGTACCACCAGTGCTGAGATGGTGCTGTGGAAGGGGCAACAGAAACAGGAATTGGAGGGTTGATCCTATACATTGGGGGGGGGGGTAACATCCATGTTTACCTGAGCACTCACAAATGCCCTCACCATTCAATCCCAACCTATGTAGAATACACTCCTGGAAGACATGATAAACCTAAAAGAGGAAATGGAGGGTGATCTTGTACCAGGAACTTGGACAGCTTCTCTCTGAAGACCTACTTTCAGAGTTGTCTCTCCTTGGAGACTTGTCAGGATGGTCTTAACATCGACAGCTGTCCACACTAAAGGTCTTGAAGCTGGCTGATTCAAATGGCTTGGAGATGAGGGAAGGTGAATGTGAGAGCACTTGGCAACCTTTAGAGTCATTTTCTTCCAATTTTTTTCGCTGTTGTGGCAGCTTCATACATTGTGACATTATTAGAATCAAAAACCAAAGAAATTTTTCTTTTTCTTTCTTAGCTTCCTTCCTCTTATTTCCTTTCTTTGTCCTCTGATGAAATCACCTTAAAAGAAGGATCTGCATCAAGTTCTTGTTGGTTGCTTTATTTCAGTACTTTTCCTCAAACCTAGCTACTTTTTTCTCTAAATAATAAAGCTTTTTCTGCAGTAAGGATGCCTTCAATGTCTTAACATCTTATTTTAGGACCTCTGCTTCTTCTGTTAATGTGTTCACAATTATGAATGACATGTGAAGGATTCAAACACATTCAGCGTCAGTCTTAACAAGTATATCCCCCTATAAGAATACAGCATGGAAAACATTAAAGAGCTTTGAAACTGTCTCAAAATGAAAGATAAGTCTAGTCTTTGCAGTCAGGAAACAAAATATTTAAGATTTTAATAATGTTTTCAAAAACAATGACTGACAAAAGGACTAATGATAGAAACTGCGGTAAAGGGAACAATTGTTTCTTTTATTTAGCGAACATTTGTTAGCTTTCAAACCATTAAAAAGTGTCAACAGGGGATGGCTGCAAATAAATGGCCAACACAGAACCATGATAGAACAACTGATTCAGCTGGAACAATTTCAGATTCAAATCATTGTGAAAAAAAATACAAAAGTGTTAGATACATTATGAAAATGTAAGAAAAATATAGAAATCTGAAATGTATCATCAAATATCCATGGATGTACAATATTTCAATAAAAACAAAATGAAGGTTAATGTAGTAAAATAGGATTTGTTAGCATTTTTGCACATTTACAGTATTTGAAGTATTCTCATATTTGAAGAAATGGTTAGTAAAAGAGAGGGAATCAGATTGCCGGTAAGGTTATAGATTAGGAAGTAGAGGGGGCAAAGCAGAGATTGGGCTGGTGGAAATGAGAAACTGCAGGATAGTGGTCAAACACAAAGCCAGGTGTAAATCCCGGTATATGAGGCTAAAAATAAATGTCATGAATTAGGCCTTATTTTTGCATGTCAGGACATCTTCGAGCTATGAAAAATTGTCAAGACAAGACTGTTTTCTTGAGTAAAAGCCCATAAATTGTAAGTATTATTTTAATAAATCTTCCTTAAAATTGATCCTTCTTTACATTTTGTGTTTGTTTTATTCCTTTCCCTTCATATCTTTAGTATCCTCTTTTTCTAAGAATTGAAAATCTTTCATGAGCACAAAAATGTCAGTCCTATTTTTAGCAGTTTTGTTAAATCCAGCCATGTTCACGTGAAATACATGGCAAATGAATGTCTTTATGGGACAATTTGCATTTCTTGAGCCACTTACTCCAGACTTAAATGATGGTAGGTCATTACCCTTTAAAAAAACAGTATTACAACTGTTTACCAAACACAGTCACCTAGAGCCACCAATGTCCACTAAAATGCAGCTCTGTTCTTTCTTTTTTTTTTTAAATATTTTTATTCATTTCCAAAAACAAGAAAACATGAATGCAGGTTATTTATGACAATGAAGTATTTACAAATTATTTAAAAAGGTACGCTAAAACCTCTAAACAGATATCAAACATTAAAACCAAAATAAAGTATTTACAAGGGTGTCTATTGTTGACATACAATTGACTTTCTATACAATTGTTTCCTGATTATAATCTGCTGCAGTCATTATTCTCCAGTATTTAAGTTACTTTTTGCCATGCTACGTATAATGATGTAGTTCTTTCATTTCTTCCTTTAATAGTGCTCATTTCCAATTGTGATACTGCTGACACCATATTCATGAATTGCTTAAAAGTTGGAGAAGCTTTGGATTTCCAGTTTGATGTAATGTTCTTCCTTGCAATAGCTAGGAGAGTCCATAAGATTACATATTTTGTTCTTGGCACACAGTCGGGTACAAGTGGATTAAACAAAATAATAGATTTGGAAATCTGGAATTTATCATTGAATACCATTTGCAGAAAATAATTTATTTTATCCCAATATGGTTTAATCAAATGGCATTCATAGAACATATGTTGCCAGTCTGCTTTTATTGATAAATCACATCTCCAGCAGCCAATATTTTTCTTAAACATAAGTTCCATTTTATGAGGGGTTACATAAGATCTGTGTATGAATTGCCATGTAAAAAGTCTCCAATGTAATGAAAGTGATGTCTGCTTTGGAGAGAGAAGAATTAGTTTTTTATCTCTGTCATTTGGCACATGTCCAGTAACTGAACTATAATAATTCCATATTTTGTCATTATTATGCATTTTTATTTTTTTGTTTGTTTTATAAATAGATGATAAGTATCCCTTTCCAGTAATGGGTTTATTCGTTAGTAATATTATATGTTCTATAAGGTTAGGAACATTTTGTCTTATTGATGGTTGCATTGTTTCTTGTTTGCTTAATATATACTGTCTTAATTCTTGTACATGTAACCACGAACTATCTTCCATACTTAATTTCTGTTTAATCTGGTCTATTGTCAGAGGTTTTCCAGAGTTTAGCAATTGATGCCAATATATGAATCCCTTTTCTTTAAGCATGTTGACTACTTCCATATTAAATGTTATTATATTACCTTGTGTGTAAAAGAAATGACCATGCTTTAATATCAGGATTGCTATTAATAAGATTTTGGAAAAATTTTAATGTATAAGTAATGTATTTGGAACTTATATTTTTATTCTTATGTATCATCATATATATTCCTTCATCAGCCATAAAAAATTGTTTGGTATGAAATCTGTATACTTATTTGCTACTACAAATCCTGATTTTAACCAGATTCACTCATGAACTAGCTTCCATTTTGATGTATATTTTGTATTTAGCCAAAATGATATTGTTTTAATAATGGATGAATGCAAATATATTTCTATGTCTGGTAAACCTATGCCACCTATATCCCAATCATCCAGATGATACTTCATAGCTATCCTTGGTTTTTTTGGATATCATAGGAATCTTACCATTAAATCATTTAATTGTTTTAGGTGCGATTTAGCTGGTGGCAAAGAACAAGCTTGTATGACAAAGAATTTTTGGAAATATGATCATTTTAATTATATAAAGCCTTTCTTCCATTGAAAAGAAGAATTTATTCCATCTTTGTATTAGACTTTTAATATTATTTAAGGTCTCTTTATAATTTGTTTCAATTGTAGTATCTAGGTTGTTAGTTATTATAATTCCCAAGTATTTAATTAGATTATCGGTAGAGATACATTTATGGTATTTTTTATTTAGATCTTTTTTATTAGTATTTATAAGCAATACATTTGTTTTGTTCTCATTAAATTTAAGACTTGAAAAGTTTTGAAAGTTTTGAATTGAGTCCCATAATGCTTTTAAACTGCTATTATTATTTTTTAAGGTAATTAAAATATCATCAGCTAAAAGTTGAATTTTAAGCTCTAGGCTGTCTAGTTGTATTCCTTCAATATTTTTATCCATACATATATTATTTGCTAAGGGTTCAATGACTAGCACAAACAATAACAGAGAAAGAGGCCAGCCTTGTTTTGTTCCCTTAGTTATTTTAATAGATTTAGACAGACAAGATCCCAGTTTTATATAAGCCAATGATTTTTCATATAATGATTTTATTAACAAAGTGAAGTTGTTTGAGAAGCCATATTCTTCTAAAACTAACCACAGATAATCCCAGTTCACTGAATCAAATGCGCTATTTATGTCTAAGCTAATAACATTCATTTGTTTTTTGTGACATTTATATAATCAATTAAGGAAAGAATTCTTTTAATGTTGTCATAAGTGGTCCTATCTTTTATAAAACCTGTTTGATCCTCCTCTATCAAAAGTGGTAGTAATTTTTTTATTCGAGCAGCATGCATTGCCATAAAAATTGTATAATCTATATTAAGAAGTGAAATGGGTCTGTATGATGAACATTCACTGGGATCTTTATTTTGTTTCAGAATTGGTGATATTAATGTGTACTTCCAAGAAGGAGGAATGTCTTTACCATTTTTAACTGATGTAAAGACATTCAATAACAACAGCAAAGCCTCATTTGATAGTAATTTAAACATTTCTGGGGTGATATTATCTATACCTGGAGCTTTGTTTAATTTTAGCTTATTTACTTCAGCTTTAAGTTCTGTCATTGTTAATTGTTTATCTATTAGTTGTACCTGCTCCTCTAATAACCTAACTTTAACATTGTTTTTGAGAAAAGCTTTCAATACTGAATGTGTTTCTGTTTTCTCATTTTGATTATTAAGTTTATGAAAAAATAGCCTAAAAGCTTCTAATATTCCTTCTAAATCAGATACTTTCTTTTTGGTTTCTATATTATGTATTTCCTTGATTTGATTTGTTTTAATAATCTTTTTAGTCCTATTTGCTATTCTTCGTTGGTTTTTAGGGTTCACTGAATAGTAACATAGTTTAATTTTTTCTAAGTTGATCATTGTTTTGTGGTGTAGCGTCTCTGAGTATTTTTATTAGTATCTTCTAGTTCTTTTATTAAGTTGGTGTTTCCATTTTGAATATCAAGCTTTAAATTATCTACTTTTGACTGTAATTCCATTAATTCCTTATTCCACTGTTTTTGTTTATTTTTATACCATCCCACCGCTCTTCCATATAGGTATGCTTTCAATGCATCCCATATATATATTTCAGATACATCTTTTGTAAGATTGATATCTAGGAATGTTTATATCTCTTTAATATAAAATTCCTTAAAATCTTTGAGATTTGTTATGTAAGATGGTATTCTTGTTACTGATATTCTTCTCTTGAAACATAAGTCTATCTCAAACGTTATGGTCCGAAAATGGACATGAAATTGTCTTGACTTTATTTAATTTAGAGGTTAAATCCTTTGTTATGTACACTCTATCTATTCTAGAGTATGTATCATGTCTATGGGAAAAATGTGTAAAGAATAGTGAATCTGGGATAGCATACTCATTTATGTCAACTATATTAAAAGTTTCAACAAACTCAGATAACAACTTTGTTAAAGGTGATCTCTTACGTGTAGTTTTAGTATTTGTGTCAGTTTCTTTTATAATGCAATTGAAATCTCCAGCTATGATTAAATTGCCTTTGGTATATTGTACAATGTCTTCTAAGTGTTGTTTGGCCACTCTAACACCTAGTCCTGGTATCCACTAAATATTCACTAATGTATATATCATTTCATTGATAGATATTGTCACTAGACAAAACATTCCTGAGTTGTCATGGAACGTGTTTATGATTTTAGGCATTAAAGTAGTGTTTTTCCACAAAATTGCTACTCCCCTTCGCTTCTGATTATAGGTGGAACTTACTAGTATTGTATAATTTTTATTGTTTATTTTATTTATGTCTTCCTGTGTAAGGTGTGTTTCCTGCAAAAATACTAGTTGCGCTTCACATAGCTTTAAATATCTATAAAGACTTCCCCTTTTGCAGCTATTATTTAAACCATTTACATTAAGAGATATACATTTTGCAATTGGACTTATATTAGATTTGCTTTTATCCATATTCATATACTCGTAACAATGTGTAGATGTGTGTACATGAAGAGAATGACTTGTTCTTTCTTCTTCCAACAGTATTACAATAGATTATAGACACCCAATAAAAGTAAATTACAAGATCATAACTGAAAACAATATAAGATAAACAACCACCAAACCCCTCCATGAGAAAAAACATCTCATCCTTGAATGATCTAATCATTCAAGCGATCTCTCTAAGTCTTCATTTCAGCATCCTCCCCCCGGCCCCGCCATATGGTAGTTTTATAATGAAAAGTATCTTATATATCTTTTAAATATACATGTATCTGTCTTTACAGATTACTTAAATACAGTCTTTATCTATTTTTAATATTTTATAAAACACTAAGGCAACACAACTATACATAGATTAAATACTTAACTATTTGGTTTTGTTTAAATTGTAAAGGAAAATCTTTTATTTTAATATATCTTTTGTGTAGCAATAACGGTTATGTATCTTAAAAATAATATGCTTGCTGTCTATCTCCCTTATAGTGTGAGTGGCATTCATAGGTATCAAATTTATTGTAATGGTCTACCTATATATATATATATATATATATATATATATATATATATATATATATATATATATATATATATATGGGTTCACTTCAATTCACTGAACTTTCAATTCACTGACTTTCATTTCACTGACACTATTTCACTGAAATTCATTTCACTGAAACTTCATTTCACTGAAAGTTCATTTCACTGACAAGTATTATTACAAAGTAAATGGAATATGCCCCCTTCCCCACTGTAGTGTGACCCTGGAGTTAGAATATATAGTTAGGGGGTGTGGGGGCAGAGCCCCCTCATCGGGTGTGGGGCGCAGCCCCCCACTTACTTTTCTTTTACTAAGCAATATTATATCAAAACATAAGAATATCATATGAAATGAAGTGGGGGGCTGCGCCCCCCACACTCCCCGATGTGGGGGGGTCTGCCCCACCCCCCTAACTATATATTCTAGCTCCAGGGTCGCACTACAGTGGGGAAGGGGGAATATTCCATTTTATTGCCAATAATAGTTGTCAGTGAAATGAACTTTCAGTGAAATGAAGTTTCGGTGAAATGGTGTCAGTGAAATGAAAGTCAGTGAAATGAAAGTTCAGTGAATTGAAGTGAACCCATATATATATATATACATACATACATACACATAAACACACATATATATATATATATACACACATACATACACACATATATGCATACATACATAAAAAAAAAATGTTAAGCATTATATGCATCAGTTAACCATGCCACAAGTTGATTAAATCAGAAAGTATCCGTAACAATGAATATAATGTTACATTTGTATTGTCATTTATCAGTAATCTTATAGTTTTCTTTTAATTCAAAAAGTCATATTTTAGTGGTATGAATGCTACTAATTTGTTTTTGGCATTGGTATTATATAGTTTAAGACTATATTTCTTAGCAATTCCAATATATTTATTAGTGCCACTGGCATATTTCATCGCTAGTGTACCACATATGTCATATGTCAAATAGCAACTCATACTCCCTATGATATTACAGGATTTATCTGCAGCGTTATAACTGTAAGGTTGGAAAATATGAGAAGCAAAGTAGGCTTTAAATATGCTATAACACAATTGTTTGGTACTTATTACTGTCAACTCTTCTACATACACAGGAAAAGATAACCTTATATGACCATCAACCATTTTCCTTCATTTTTCTCTTCATCCTTCTATTCTCCATTTTTAATAAATATTTGTTTCTATTGTGGCTTCTTTGAATTTAGTGAGGGTACTCCATATCATATTATAGATAATATACAACGTTCAGAGAACATGCCCAATATAGAGACATATTCTCAACTCAAGTGGTCCACACCATATATTTATAACACTGCAGTCAGAAATATACTAATGAATATGCAATAACTAGCAGCTTTGCAGCATGTGTGTGTCTCTAACAAGTACATACCTATAGGATATTAAAAAGAATAGATAGCACGCTCTTGTTTCATAATTAACAAATGCACACAGCCTGGTATTTACTTTCATAGACAGAAATTGGACCTGTTACTTATATGCATATCAGGTACCAACAGCAATATGTTAGTAAATGCCTATGCTACTCAAATCATATTTTAATGCTGATTGATATGAGATGTAGCCGACAATGGCTTTAGCATTTGTGATGTTATATAATATATATTCAGTATTATACGTAAAAGTATGTTGCGTGTCTATTTGCAATCTAGGGTTCAAGGCTGATCAATTTAGACATACAAGACAATCTCTTTAGCCTTGGTTATATAATGGGAGTTACTGTGTCTCTACACAACCATTCATTTTCAGTGAGGATGTTCAATATTATTATAACTTGCCTTTAATAAAAGCATACTTATAATTCAGCAGTTCTTTCCTATATATATATATATATATATATATATATATATATATATATATAAAACAATATCATAAGCAAGTCTGAGATTTTTTTCTTGCTCATTACTGCTTAATGATTGTGCTACTTGAACAATTTAATATTTACAGAGTATCTTGATAATTAAACAGTAACTCCTTTTTACCCTTAAAATGCCTAATAACACATAGCTACATTCATGAACCTTAATTGACTTACTATCTTTAAGGTTAAGTACACTAGCTGCAGTGTGTTTACAAATATGTTATATAGTTCCAGTCAAGGACTTAAATATATTAAATTTTTATAAAATTAAGTTAAATTATAGTAATTTACGTGGGTGATCTTATCAGAAAAGATTATAGTAAAGTCTGTATGTGTTAACTATTCATACAGTTTCTTCCAAGTGATATACTTCTTTTTAAGCTTTGTGTGCTGTTTATGTGTACAATTCAAAATGAATAACAAATATTACAATATAATAAAATGTCATGTATGTGTCGATACCTTCTAAATTCATTAGGTACGTCAGTGTACTTTTAATATTTGTTAAAACTGTAAAAGCACTTTGCCATCTCATAAATAGTGTGCTGGTTACTTTAAGTAGCTTAGGAGCTGACACCACACCCATACTGTCTTGTTTTAGTGCTGACATCACTCATGACTGTTTACTTTCATTTTGTGCTGTTAGAAGGTTTAACACACTGTAATGGATTCTAACTGAAGAACCTTCATTCAGGGGTGGTAAAATAAGAGTTCTCAGCTCGTGACCATGGCGGGAAGACAAAAACAAAGTAAGTGAAGTTTTTAGGGCTTTTTTTAAACTGAACACCAGCTCATTAAACTTCTATTCATTTTCTTAACATTAAGGGCAGATATACAAGCCAAACAGTTGTTTGTTAGTCAAAAAGGCACTTTTAGCATCAAAGAATAGATAATTACTTTTCAAGGCACTTTTTGACAGTTATTACTATCAGTTTTTATATATTATTATGTGTATTAAATACATCAGTTTAGATATTTCATGCAGCTTAGTGTAAATAATATAAAAAGGAATTGTGCTCATTTAAACACACCACATTAATATGTCAGTGTAAATACATCATATTCTATACTAGCAGTAAAAGGCAGGTAATTTATAAATGAACTATCTAAACATCATTTAGAGTTAGAAAAATCATGACTGTAAGTATTTACACTGTAATAGAGAAAGATATGTTACCTTGCTTTCTTTAGGGTTGTTTCCTTTAGTTATAAAATGTCCAGCTTATCTTGTATTTATATTGTTTCAAAGACTGACACATGTGTAAAGCATGAATGCTTTCAAAGAACTTTTTAGGCTTACAGAGCAAATAGAAGACAATAATGTTTGTGTTTTTCATATGTCTTTTATCGTTTCTTCTTCTTCTTGTCAGCAGTGCTCCATTCATTTTTTTCTAAGTGACGCTTAACCCCAAATTGGGAGAAATCCATTTCTTCTACATTATCCAAGGTTTTATTAGCTGAAAGATAAGAAACTGTTGCTTGCAAAGTGTCAAAAGTTTTAGGACCTTCAGTAAAAAATATTTTTATTCTTGCAGGGAACAGCAAGTGGACTTTAAGTTGTCTTTTTTTCAATTCCTTTATCAGAGGGAGACATTCTTTTCTTGCAGTTATAACTCCAGCAGAATAATCATTATCAAATCTGATTATGTTGTCTTTGTATTTAACTGGAGAAGTTGACCTTGCTGTTTTTAAAATAAGTTCCTTGTCCTGTGATGAAAAAAACTTTACTATTATTGATCTCAGGTGATTTTTTGATTTGATGGTTGATGAAGCAGCTCTTAAGGATCTGTGGGCTCTTTCAATTCCATAAGAAAGAGCTTCAGGGAATTTTAAAACTTCTGGTAACCAGGTAGTAAGGAAAGTCACCATGTTATCTCCCTCTGTTTTCTCTGGTAGCCCATAGATGCGAAGGTTATTTCGTCTGGACCTGTTCTCTAGATCCTCTATTTTATTTTGTAATGAAGCATTTTGTTGTGATAAAAAATGTAGCTGTAGATCTTGTTCTGAGAGTCTGCCCTCAGTATCATTTAAGGATCTCTCTATGTCAGCTATTTGAGACTTCTGTTGCGTCATTATTTTTTGTAGTTGCTGTATTTGTTTTGTAGATCTCTCCTCAAAAGTGTCCAGTTTGGTATTCATGTTGTCAAATTTCACTGACAAGTCTTGTATAGCATTTAATAAAGACTGTATCTCCTTTTTCATCGTCTGGTCCTGTGTGGTATGCTTAGAAAAGCTCATTTTCAGTAGATTCAGATACCTTCCTTCTTGTTTTTGACAGGAAAAATAATGTTTAAAGCCAAATTTTTTGCACTGTAGACTTCTAGTGATATTAGTAGAAGTAATTCAACAAAATAGGTTTGTCTACAATATCTAGTTGTTAAAAATTCCTGTCAGAAATATCTTTTGAGTGCAGAGCTGAGAAAAGATGCTGCCAACCAGTCTACATCCTAGCCACGCCCCTCAGCTCTGTACTTTCAAGTTTAATTTAGCTTTAATTATAAATACTTCTTTACAGTACAAAAGCATGACAAACATTTTTTGTATACTTAACTATAAATTAGATCATAATAGCCAACAAGCAACTAATGAATAACATAGACAGTTAATGGTGTTGAAGCACCTGAAAATATTATGAGGTAATTAAGATTGGTGCTAGAGGAACAGCAGTGGAAAGCATGAATTGCCCCCCACACAGGTGCATCATCAACTGTTCCAAACATGGGCTGAATCATGTAAGATTTTATTGAGTAGAAATCATTTGCTGCAGTGCTGTCACAGTCATCTGCAGCAGAAAGATGCATAACAAATCCATCAGTAACTATTACATTTCATGACACTTTGCCTTATATACTGTTACTTTATTTTCAGCATGCTCGATTTCCTGACCATCACTATACCCTACTGCTTTATGAGACTGTGTATACTAATTATCTACTGCTCTGCATCACCACCAAGATAACGTGTCCTGTTTTTTCAGAACTTACTGTACTCCAACATCTGCCAATGAACTCTTTATTCTGTTACACATAGAAGAACAAGTAGGATTATGATCAAGTCTCTTTTCAAAACCAGTTACCTGTTCAAGAAATGGATATCAAGAAATTCACTTTGAGGTCAAAGCTTGAAAGGTGACTCTTAACATCTGTTTTGAGAACAGGTAACTTTTACACTATGATCAGAGAAACCCGATCATAATTCTTAGTACTGCACTGAGCTTTTGCTGTGTCAGTGTACCATGAGTAATCAAAAGACAGCAACATATTTTACAGCTTTTAAAGACATACTAAACTTAGCACTGCCACACAGTCAGCATCGGAAAAGAAGCAATGTACTTCTGATGGACAGCACCCTGCTATACTTTTTAATTGCGCAAAGTGTATTAACAGCTGTTAAAGCTGTTGAAGCTTCTAATGCTGTTCAACGGTGGCTACTGTGTTCGCTCTAGTGCATTACTAGAGCATAACAGCTTTGAAAGGTGTATAACATAAAGGATTATGATTGGGTCTCTGATCATAACCAGCTTATGTGTTTGAGGCATGGATGCCAAGAAATTCACTTCAAAAGCAGAACACTGATGCCAGAAACATGCTTAACAAGATTGTCTTTTGTTATTTCTGAGCATATTCATGGTGCTTTGTGCACTACAAACACTGCTATGAACTTTCTTAAGTTAGAGAAGCGAATAATAAGCTTACATTTTTCTAGTTTTGGAGAGTAATTAGCACACTCCAGGTACTACAAATTCCTTTAATCATTATGCATACTTCATTCATTGATTTGCCACATTTACTATGTTTGTAGATTGTTTGCATTGTCATCTGCACAGACAGGTTAAATTTATCAAAGTCTACATCTCCAGGCTGAACTTGAAAATGGCCCATATTGGTTACCGTTTTATCCTGGTAACAAATATAAATAAAATAAATAAATTAACATTATATTATTCAGAATACCTCTGCTTGACTACATTGAGCACACAGTATTCCTTTACAGAAAAATATTCAATTTTGTAACCAGAATAGTAAAACTGCTTTCTTAACAAGCACACTCCCATAATATGTACAATTGTAACATATAACATTCTCTTCCCAGCTGTTTAATGCCTCCCTGCATACTATATTTGATTATTTTCAGTTTGTAAAATGTATTAATACAAAATATACTGCAATTTTTATCACTTAACATGGTCAAATTTTAATATTAAAATCTACCTATTTATGTCCCTTTGTATGAGTAACTACTGCTCAGTATACCATGCTCTTAACACTAAGAATACTGTAGTCCCTTGCTAGGTGGATAATCTCAAGCCATTATCAAGTACTATTTTTTGGATACTTACTAGCCGGGGAGCCCAACAAAGAGCTGTGCCGCCTTGTTTGAACTTCATATCTGTTAGAAGCTGTTTTCCAAGAAAGTCATATATCTTCACTGAGCCTGGAATAAAATCAAATAACTGTTGTAAAACCTCAAGACAAAACACTGTTTATTGAATGCACTGGATAGCAGTACAGAATGAAAACATGATAATGTGAATAGTGGTAAACAGTTCACAGTCGTTTAAATACAACAGAATCATACTTCAGCAAAATGCGCTGTTGTATACTTTGAAGCAGGAAACAACTTTGCAAGTACAGCTTCGCCTTAAGAACATGAAAGACGTATGCTCGTGGTCATGTGTATGAGAGTATACAATCCATACCCAAGAAAAAACTTCATTCTGAACAACCCACCAAGCCGAATTTTGGCCTAAATCCCCAAATACCTTTATCACCACATTCTCTGGATTTCAGTACCTTGTAGTGCTCATTTGCCACTAGGAACTTAAATAAACTCACACACACAAACACACACTCGCACATTAATTTGTAGGGAAGGCTGGGTATATTCTCCAACGCTATGACCTTCTGCCCTGACCCAAGTTAAACTACCACCAGCCCAGATTACTTGACTGGGGAATTACCAGTTAAAGCTCTACCCATTAATAAGTTAAATAATTATAAACACAAATGGCAGTGTATAGCAGAGCAACCTGTCCAGGTAAAAGTGGATGCTAGCAGCTTATAACTATTTAGCAATAAATATCACTAATCAATTAAAAAACAAGTAAACTAATCAGTTAATAAACAAACAAACAGATGATCAGCCATAGGCATTGTTAAAGTTAATAAATACTTTACTTAAGAAGGACTGAGTTAGAGACTTCCAAGATGGCTGCACACAAAGTAACACCTTAATTTCGGCTCTCAGTGTGAAAAGAGAAACTCATAAAAAAGCGAATTATTTTTTTCTTTTGGGTAAATTTTAGTTATTGGCTACTAAGTACACTGCCTGGATACCAGAAAAGAAGAAATTTAGAGAACCTGAATGAAAACCAACCATAAAGGGTGAAGAGAAGACAAATGACAGGGAAGAATCCTGCTGTTCAAACTACAGCTTTGGTGCACAACATGACTTCCAAAAATCTAGAGGAAAAATAATTCCAATATGCTCAAAGTTGATTAAAATAAATTAAACAATGAAGGAGCACATCAACTCAAATAACAAAAGGCTGGAAAAATGGAAGAAGCTTTAAACAGATATTCAGATGAACAGATGTAATTGCAAAAATCAGAGGATAAAATTAAGAAAAGAATGGCTGAATATGGGAGTGCTCAAGAAGAGATGTTTCAAAAATGGTAGAGTTAAAGATACAACATGCAGGGAAAACCTGAGATTTTCTGCTGTACCAGAGAAGCTGGAAGGAACAGATTATTAATTTTATGAAATCACAAATAAGCAACTGGACTGGTATTCCACAACAAGAGCTGTTAACTGAAACAGCACATTGTGCATATGCTTGTTAGAGTGTGTTCAACAGTGAATAAAAGATCGAAATTAATTATGTTGTAAATATGCTAAAAGATAAAGCATAGAATAAAAAGTTTTCTTGAATGTAGGTATATAGTTTAGTAATGTAAAATGGGCATCCATACCATATGTATAACTGACAGGCTTCTCTTCTTCACAGCATCAGAAAAAAAGCCTAAAAAGCAATTCTGGAAAGCAAGTATTACATGCTTTTCTCATGTCTGCAGATCTGTTAATGGACACAAGATATTTCCTGAGCAGTTTGGTTCTCACAGATGTTTCCTTACAGACTTCTGTCAATGGACATGTTTTTACATGTTTTCCTCAACATATTTTTCTAAAAGACATGTTTGTCACAATATTAAGAAAAGCTTGATGTAACTCCTAACAGATAAGTGGACATGGCTTTTTATAGAAGCAAAAGAAAACAATTCTAAAAGGCAAATTCTCACATCAGCAGAAGTGCTTAAATGGTTTTACAAAAGAACAAGAGAAAAGTCTAAAAAACAGACATTGCGTGATTTCCCACAAAAGCCCAAAAAAAGATACCAAGAGAAAAACAGGATTTGAAGTGCGTGACAAAAAGGGTATATAAGACTTTATACTAAACTATGTTAGATGTATTTTGTAGGAACTTAAGCTCCAGGGTAACTGGAGAATGGAAAGCCATAAATCCATCACCCATATCAGTTGTGAAGGAAAAACTTTGCACATTAAATTTGTAAACTACAGTTGTATGTCTTGTTTGTTATAAAAATAAGTTATTTATTAGTAACCGTGCTTATAGTGAAATAGTATTGTGCTTCAAAATATATTTCTTTATCAGTAAGCAATTTGGAAGGCTTTGTGCTTTAAACAGACTACAAATGCAGTCATGCAAAACTCTGTGTCTTTGATTCAGCAGTAAACAGCCAGCAAGACTTTGTGTCTTAAGAAAGTCCAGCAAGTTCCAGTACAGCACAGCACAGAACAGAAGCAGCACCTACATAAATTAAAATTTTCAATCCTCCAAACATGCCCACGAGAAAGCAGCCAAGACCTGTATTAGTAAAGATGCAATCTTAGAAGCAGAAAAAGGCGAGTCTAACAAAAATCTGGCAGAAGGGCAAAGTACTAAAAGTAGGAGAAAGTGAAGTTTTTGTGGAAAGTGATTACTCACTGTACATCAAACAGAAGAGGAACACATTTATTTTAGTAATCAGGGAATGCTAAGAGGCAGGTGTGAGATTCAAGCTGCTGTATGCAGCTATCATTAGAATTTTTTTTCCTGGAGGGTCAAATACATTTTTTGATGCAGAACAGGGTAAGGAGGAAATACAAAAGTTTTTCCAACAAAAGTGAGATATCAAATAGAAGGAGACTCCACTTCTTATTACCCTGATAATAGAGCTCACAGAGAGACCTGGCAGTAAAACCTTTTCCAATATTCCAAGGGAAAATGCTTCAGAGGCAGAGAAAAGCACAGGAGCTGACTAGAAGAGCCATGAGTATGTTGGAATGGAACCAGAGACTGCAGCTGGGAAATGGAGATCAACAAGAAGAAAACCAGCAGCATAGAAATAAATGAATTACTGTGGGACTACAAAGTATCAGTCATATTTGTGAAATTTGGCTGAACAATAAAAACTGGAAAGATTTGACTTTTGTTGACTTTGTTAAACCTATAGGGGACTCCAAAACATTTGCCCTACTTCATGTTATTAATGTATGGAATGTCACTAAAGGGAAGGGAAGAGGAAGGAAATAGATAACTGTAAGTAAAACAATTTTTGTTCTCAACAGTACTTTTATAAAATATTTCATGGCATAAGCACTATGTAGTAAAACATTTCAGTTATTGTTGTGTAGGATAAAGATAAACAACAGGTGTCCTTTTTCCCTTTTCCTTTCTCTTTTAGTTTTAAAAAATGTAGGCATTGCAATGTAAAAAGGGAAGGGCTGGACAAAAGCATATTTAAGTTAATAGGCTGTAATCTTGGGTTGTTGAGAAGGGGGCTGAGGTATAAGAGAACACAGATCACAATATAAAAAGAGCTGACATGGTTTCTTTTACTTTTGTATGGGGAATGACCAGATTAAGGCCCTTGGCATAATCTAATAACAGGTTTTAAGTAAAAGCAAGTAAATAAGAGAATACTAAATGAAATAAAAAGTTTTTCTTTAGCAAATAAATGTTTACAGTGTAAGATGAGAAGAGTGTATCTGAAGGCAACTATATAGTTGGTTCTTAAGTTTCAATGGAAACAAGCCAATAAAAGGTCAATAAACACTACAATACTTTTTTATTTAGGTCTAAAATTTAATCAATTCTGAAAGCATTCAAGTTGTTTTCTACATCTGAGAGAAGAATAAACATAAGAAAAAATGTTTGGTGTAATTAGGAGCATAGGCAGATCATATGTCGCAACATAGATAACCTTAATAGTAGGTTAACTAATGCCTGTGAGTGTGGCTGTCAATCTAGGACAATTGTTCCTATTAGGAGGGCAAAACTTCATTATTTGAAGATATACATAGTTGTGTGTGCTTGTATTAAGTTAATATGTTATGAGTGCATTCTGGGGTGTGTGTTTGTTTTTTTTTGTTTGAGGGTTTTCATTAAAACAAAAAATCCTGCAAGATGTGACATAGGTTTAAATGGACATGACAAGAAACAACCATATAAATGATCAGCCTGACAAAAATTAGTGGATGAATGTAACACAAAAGCAACAAATGAGCATTGTTAAAAAAATAGGTATCATAGATTACAGGTGCAAACAATAAATTATTTTCATAATGGCAACACTTTCCATATTATTTTCTAAAGTGAATGGTCTCACAGTTATATACAAAAAGTATCCTAGTATCAGATCTTAGCAGATACTAGCAAAGTGCAATATCAGACTCTGACAGTGATCATTTCCAAATCTATATGACTAGACATCTCACACATCCAATTAAACAGCGTATTTATGAAACAACACATAATCTTTCCAAGTTTAATGCAGAAATGTTCATTACTATATTAGCATCTACTAACTGGAACTTCCTAACCCCCCGCCCCACAATGATTTGAATTCAATACAACTTTTCTAAATAGCCTTGTACCTCTTAGAAGTAAGAGAATGAAAACAAATAATGCAATTTGGCTAGCAAAAAAGAGTAGAATGCTAATATAGGATACAGACAAAGTATGGAAAGAATGGCAAAAATATAAAACACCTCAATATCATGAAAACTTGAGAATGATTTGCAATCATACTAAAAAGCAAATAAATGAAGACAGAAACTATTCCACAACGTTTAGAATAATAGTAAACACAACTCTAAAAATTTGGACATCCATTAAATAAATCTTGCATCCCAGCCAAATATTAAACCGAAACCCCTCTCTGATAACTCACCACTTGAAACTGCAATATAGTTCAACTCTTATTCTACAGATAGCATAGCATCTCTAAAGATTCCTGATCATCTAAACTCAACCCAGCCATATCACCACATCCACTTTCACCTTCAGATTTGTGCTCACATCCTATATACAACTACTCAAACTTAAGTTGTGCTCTTCTTCGGCTGATGATCTTTGAAGTGAGTACCTAAAAATAGCAGCCAGTAGCATTGCTTATCCTGTCTCAATCCTTATAAACAGGTCAATCCAGGAATCCCACATTCCCTCTCACTGTAAAAAGTCACACATTATCCCTCTGCACAAAGGAGAAAATTCAGCAGACATCAAAATCTTTAGACCTATAGCAATCTTATCTCCTCTTGCCAAAACACTTGAAAAATGTGTTCAAAAACAACTGCTACACTATCTCCTGCAGGAACAAATCTTATCCCATACACAGTATGGCTTCCTGCCTTCCCATAGTACTAGCACCACCCCTCTAACCTATACAGATACTGTCAATGAGGCTAGAGATAATGGTAAACTAGTCTCTTCCTTAATTCTACATTTGTCTAAAGCCTTTGACACGGTTTGTCACAGCAAGCTTCTACTTCAAATGTCCTCACTAGTTCTCCCTCAGCCCACCCTTCTATGGTTCAAAAGCTACCTGTCCAATAGGTATAAGTCAGTAAAACGACACTCCATGCTCTCTTCTTACCTTCCAGTCACCACCGGTGTACCACAAAGCTCTATCCTTGGTCCCGTCCTCTAACATTTTCACCAACATCCTCTATATTTCTACACAACCTGCCACTCTAATGCAATACACAGATTATTCCACTCTCATTTGCACACTTCCAAAAAAATATTCAGGAAGCTTTAACAGCCACTGAGATATGGCTTTGCAACTGACAACTCATGCTCAACCCAAAAAAGATCAAACTGCTACTTTTTTTCTCCTAAAATTCCTCTCTCATGAAAAAAACTAAATTTAAAGTCCTCCATCTTGATAATACAACCATTGAAGATACTTTTCATAGCAAACTACTAGGGGTGATAGCAGATGATAATCAACCTGCATGCACAAAATTGCATAAAAAAATAATCAAAACTAGGGATGCTTTACACAGCCCAAAACGTTTTCACTGATGCAACTAAAACTACACTTGCTACTACTTATCTCCAGCCAACTCTTCTTTATGGTACTGCCATCATTACTAACCTCCAGGTTTTGCAAAAATTAAAACTTAACAATGCTATAGCAAAGTTGCTAAATTTGCAGCACATGCCCCTTTCAGACCCCACCATTGTATAGCACTGAAAAGCCTAAATTGTAAGGAACTGCCACATCAACTAACATATACATAACATCTTACCACCTATAAAAGTATCCAGCATCCATCTGCCTGTCCAGCACTAAAACATTCTACACAACTATGTTCCCAGTTGGTCATTGCGATCCAGTGACCAAAAACTGGGACTCCTTACTTGTATCCATTAGGTCTATTCCCTCCCTCCCATCTTTCAAAACCACTCTGAAAGACTTCCAGGCTAAAATCTGACACTGTTCTTGCTCATATCCAGAATAAACTATATCCCTAAATATGGACAGGTATCTTTTCATTCCTTATACTTCCTTACTTCCCTTCTTCACTTGCTTCCTTACTGCTATCTATTTTTTTCCCTGATTTTCTCTCTACGTATATCATAAGCCTGTTTTTCCCTCACTTCATATTGCATTTCTATTTGTATTAGACTAACCGTTAATTTCTCTACAAACTATTTAAAATTTCTCTAAATATTAAATGATTGGTTAAAAAACGATACAAGGTATATGACCATGTTTTCATATCATATCTAATTTGTTATAATTATTTAAACTTCAGATATTTTTGTTTTATTTTTGGAGACTGTAAAATGTTTTGTAATAAGTTGAAGATTTTCTCCTTGGGCCTCTGCTGAAAATGGGCTTCTACCCAGTTGGACTTTCCCAGTAATCAAATGCCAATAAACAATAAATAAACAAATAAAAAAAGAAAGAACAGTAAACTGTATTAAAAAATGAAGAATGCAAATAGCAATACTACAGGAAAAACAGTTGGAAAGAACTGAACATGTGAATTTGATAAAGAAAATATTTTGGGATGGTTATTCAGTGGAATATATGGGACAAAGGAAAAGGGGAAAAGAAAGATAATGGTAGATTTGTGGCATTAAGGGGCTACCGGCAAGGGAGGAAGATTAAGCTGGCATGTATTTATATTTCTTCTAAACTTCCACTCTGAAACTTAACAAACTTCTGGGAGAAATAATCAGTTTTCAGCAATGGATATTACTTAAAGGTGGAGATGAGAATTTGATTTGCATCAATGAAGATGTACCTTGTGGCCTAGAAGGGAAAATATAGCAAACAAGGGTAGATTTTTGGAAGAAATTTATGAAAATAATTGGTATGGAATATGTGAATTCAGTAGCAGGAACTCTGAAAGAATTTACATATTATTCCCCAAGATACAAGGACTGGGCTAGGCTAGACATTAATTATATTTCACAGGAACATGTGCATTTAATTGAAAGTTTTGATACACATCCAATAACTATTTCAGATCATGAGCCAATAATAGCTAAGATAAAAATGCAGGAAAATGAATTAAAAATTAGGCACAGGCTCTTCTCCCTGATATATTAAAAAAGAGGAATTTAAGGAATGGGTAGTAGAAATTATTCAAGAGTTACTATGGAAGATAGAAATGTCTTCAGAAGATACAGCTAGGGACTGGGATAAAAATTAAAGAGGAGTTTAAAAATAGGTTATAAATAAAAGAAAAAGAGATATGGTTAAGAAGTAACAAATTACTTAGAGGTACTGACAAAGGTTAAAGTATTGCAGAATAAGGTGAATATCACAGAACAAGAAGATGCACAACTGTAGAGTGCTAAAGGGAAAATAAGGGACCACCTGAATAATATGCATGAGTTTAGAAAGACTGCTGTTAAGCAACTGTTTAGTGATAATAACTCCAAAGCGCAAAAACTTTTAGTACAACTCAGGAAATAAAAAGTAGAAAGGGTTGTTGCCATGCTTAGTCAGCCTATAACAAAAAATAAGAGATTCTGTAGAGAGAATTGAAATATTTCAGAAATTTTATGAAAATCTGTATAAAGCAAAGTAATGTGGAAATATAGAAAAAGCACAAATGGAAACATTTAGAGGTTGATGAGACTCAATTATTGGCAGTTAGGATAGGAGGAGATGAGATAAAATGGTGATATATAATCAATCCACAGGAAAGTCTACAGAAATAGATGGGATTCCTGTGGAAATTTGGAAGCTAGGTGGGAAAAAGTGATAAAGATCTAGGAGATTTTATTTAACAGTATTTTAAAATGAGGGGAAGCATGGACATCCTAGAATAAAGCTGTGGTGGCTGTAATACCTAAAGAATGGTAAAGACGCATCAGATCCAGCTTCATAGAGGCCCATTTTGATTCCAGACCATGATTATAAAGTGTTTATGTTGATAATGGCTCAAAGAATGGCAACAGTGTTGCCAAAATTGATGTACATGAACCAATGTGGTTTTGTGGAGGGGAACAAGCATTTTACAAACTTTATACAAGAATGATGATCCAGAAGGAAGCAGAATGTAAGAAAATACCTCTGTTGTTGTGTCATGATGCAGAGAAAGCATTAGACAGAATAAATTGGGATTTTGTAAGTAGGGCAGTGGAGGCATTTGCATTCTTTGACACAACAGTAAGGTTAATTAAGTGAATATATCAGGGATTGGAGGCAAAAATTAAAGTGGGAAGGTTCTTCTCTAACACAGAGGAATCAGGCATGGGTGTCCTCTTTCCCCTTTGTTATTTACATTATATTTAGAACCACTGGCAAAGAAACTCTTCTTTTTCTTTATCATCTGTATAATTCTTGTGATCTGTATAATTTTATGCTGTTATACAGTGTACATTTATGTGGAGCTTTTCTCCCTGGGCCTCCGCTGAAAATGGGCAACTAGCCCAGTCAGATGTCCCCGATAAACAAATGTTAAATAAAATAAGGGACACAGAAATTCAAGGATATAATGGATATGGTAATCAAAAAATGCTGGCCTTATTTGCAGATGATATTATTTCTTTACTTGATAAAACCAGAAAAGGATGTTGCAGTATTGTGAACATTGCATAACAGTTTCAAGTCTTTCCAGGATATAAATTAAAGGAAGATAAAACAAAGGCTATAGCTGTAAAGTAGGTACCCAAACACAAACTGGTTTAGTAATACCCATATTTATGGGGACATCGCAAAATGAAGTACTTAGAGGAGTATGTGTTAAAAAAAGATTCTGTTATGGCAGCTAAGGATATGTGGGAAGAGTCTAAAAAGCTAATACAAACACTGAGAAACTGGAAGCTCTTTAATGGATATGGATAACAAGATACAAGCAGTGAAAATAGGTCAGGCATATTTTTAAAAACCAGAGGAGAAGTTGTGGATAGCAATTAATCAAGAGTTGAAAGACTTTATCTGGGAGAGAAAGGTGGCAAGAGTCAAATGGGATAAGACGATCTTTCCAATAAAATAAGGAGGACTGGGATTACTTGATTTGAAGGGATATTTCAGAGCAACACAGTTAAGGCTCCTATACACATAACAAGCAAAAGGTTAAAATTCAAAGTGGAAATTGATGTTGAAACAAGGGAGAAGCTCAAGAAATAAGGAGAGAGTGGGATTTTGGATGCAGATACTTAAGGAGAATAACAATAGTCATACAGAATATTATATTCATAAAGTTGCAGAAAGTATTCTAAAAACTAATTAAACACAGTAATGGGGAAAGGAGATTGGCTGATAGGGATGACTGCAATTAGTGGTACAGAGAATAGGGAAAAGGGGACTGGAATTTACTGGAGAAAACTGGCAAAGAAACTAAGGTATTGGGAGCAAATAATTCATGATGGAAACATAAAAGAATGGGAAGAGGCCAAGAATACATTTGGACTGCAGGCAAAGACTGTCTTCCTACCAAGCCTTGATATCAGAGTACAGGTAAAGAGAAAGGAATATGGGAATGCTAAGTGAAAGACTAACCCTAGTAGAGTTTTTAGTTGAATCTAGAACAGAAGTTGCTATTAAAAAAGAGATAATTAGTAGGGCATATAAAATATTGCATGAAAACTATAGAAATTAAGCAGAGGATGTTAGAAAAGATTGAGAAGATAGATCAGATAAGCAATTCACAAAGAAACAATAGGAGGAAATATGTATGACTCCCAAATATTCAACAAAGCGTAGAAAATTTAGAATTTTTGCTTGGAAGTGTTTGAATGGGCATTTTTGTGGCCCAAGCAGACTCCATACAATGTTTCTTCAACTAAATGGCAAATTTTGAAGGCATGATAGGGAAGAAAGAGGTAATTGTGAACACATTTTTGGGAGCATAATGAGCTGGCAGACTTAAAAATTCCCTACAAGCCACAATGTCAGAAATACTGGGTCAGCAAATTGATAGGTTCATAGGTTCATAGGAGTGTACGAGGCTAATGGCTCTGGGGTCTTTACAAGCCTAGCCCAAAAGATTCCCTGGCAACATGCCGCCCGACATGATTTCCCTGTGCCTCTGCCCAGCGGGGCCACTGAAATGATCCCTGGGATGAATTTTCTATCTCCCATCCACTCATCAAGATTTCTCTTGAAGAGGGCCACTGAGGTGCTTTACTTGACATGTAAGGGAAGTATATTCCAGAGAATGGGCAGTCTCTGGGTTAGGAACCTGTCCCGCCAACAAGTTCTGTTGATTGTGGTAATGAGGTTGAGGTCTCTGGTCGGTGTGGTACAGAGGGATAGGGATTTCTTTAGATGTAACATATATATATGGTTTTGTAGGTCAAGCGATATAATACCGAGACAAGTTGGAGTTTTTTTAGTCTACCCGCATAGGGCAAGTGTTTAAGGCCTAGGATCCTCTTAGTGAGGTATTTTTGTGGTCTTTCTAGTTGCTGCATATGTCTAGTGAGGTACATGTCGAATGGGGCATTGTACACGATAATTGGTCTAATGAGAGAAGAGCAAAGAGAGAAAATGACCTTTTTCTTCCTGGAAGCAAAACCTTTTGTAATGAGATGTGCCACATAGAAGGGTTTTCTGACCACAGTAAATAAAAAACAGATAAAAACGGATGAGCGCGCTTTCGCTTAAAGCTTCATCAGATCCATGATAGGTGTTACTCTCTGAGAGCATTTATACATAAATTCAAAAAACTGATGGCCAATCTGGCTTCAGCACCAATTATTACCTTAATTGATTGGCCATCAGTTTTTTTTGAATTTATGTATAAATGCTCTCAGAGAGTAATACCTATCATGGATCTGATGAAGCTTTAAGCGAAAGCGCGCTCATCCGTTTTTATCTGTTTTTTATTGGAGAATAAACCAGAGTTGAATATTAGATACTCCTGCTTTTGCTCCGTTTTTACTATTGGTGAAATTTATATTTTTAAAGAAAAGTGTAGCTATGGAGCATTTACTTGGTTGGCTTGCAGTGAACCTTTTGTTTCTGACTTTCTGTAGAATGTCAGCATCATTTGGGGAGCTAATAATGGCTTCCAGTTTGCAGTCTTCAGCGAACTTGGTCAGCCAGAGTCCCTTGGTTTTGGCCTGGACTTCAGAAAAGTAGATGCCAAACAGGATAGGACCAAAGACCAAACCCTGTGGGACTCCACTCATGACTGGTCGGTAGTCTGACTTGGAGTCCGCTGCTTTCACTTTGTTTGTTCTATCCGTGAGCCAGTTTGCAACCCACCTTGTGACATAGGGGTTGATGGCAAATTTAGTGTGTTTATCTATGATTCCTGAGGAGTCTATAGTAGAACATCGAAGCTTTAAAACTTTGAATGTTCTAATAATGACCCCTTATTCAGTGAATGTTGAAAATAGCGAAGCTGCAGAACACCGAATTTCTTCCTAGGGAAGGAATTCAGTTGGCTGTTTCTGTAGCTTCGCTATTTTCAGCACTGCATTGGAAAGTTACGGGTCGGGATCATAAGTGTGCGATTGTGTGGACGTGAAGGTTAGGGCATGGGTTAGGTGAGTTAGGGTTAGGGCGTGGTTCAGGTAAGTGTGCGATTGTGTGGAAATGAGGGTTAGGGTGGGGCGCAAGTGAGGGGAGGGTGCGATAGTGACGAACCTTAGGGTTAGGGGTTTGGGTTAAGGTAAGTGGATAGATAATAGTGTATGTATAGTTTAGTGTAGGGTTAGATGTAGGATTTTAAGTGTGTGTGTGTGGATTGCAGTTTATTTGGTGTGCTTGTGTTGTGTGTATGTATGCTGGAATAGGAAATTTTTTCCCTGGGAAAAAAATTTGCTGTTCTGCATGTTCGATATTGTCAGCGTTCGATGAACAGGGGTTGATATTAGAACATTCAAAGTTTTAAAACTTTGATGTTCTAATATAGACCCGATTCCTGAGTGAGGAATTGTATCGAAGGCTTTGGCCAGATTGAGGTAGGCTGTGTAAACTACCTTGCCTTCGTCCACAGCTCTGGTGACAGACTCAAAGAAGTCTACCAGGTTGAGCAGCCAAGATCTATCCTTAACAGATCCGAACTGCATGAGGTCTAGAGTCTGGAGACTCCCTATGTCCTTGAAGTCACTAAGGAAATGATTTTTTGAGCCAGGATATGACAGCTGAATTGCATAGATAGAGTAAGGCCTTGCTAAGCTTATTTCTGGTGACTGGCAAGAAAGCAATTACTAGAAAATAGAAATCAAAGTCTAAACCAACTATATTTGAAGTAGTGAATATAGTAACAGAGATAAAAGAACTAAGAGCAAATTACACAGAAAAAAAAATTGAATTCTGCGAATACATGCAGAATAATGAAATAAAACAATGGCAGCAGAAACATGGCAGAATACTATATGCAGAATAACGTTTTGGAGGGGGGAATACATTTAAGGGAAGGCAATAACTGAGTGATCTCTGTAATGCTGGATTGATAATAACTGTATACAAGATTATATGTGATGTATAATGTTTGTAACTGAGAATAAGTCAATATGGTTTGTTTTCATTTACATAAATGTCTGATTGACTATGTCATGCATAATTCAATAAAATATGTTTAAAAAGGAAGGCATGAGTTAAGACGTACATTTAAATATGCATAGAAAAATCCATTTTCTTAGAGAAAACATTTAATATCCACTCTGAAGAAATAAATTACATGAAAGAAAAACACATATCTAAAGTTAAAGCTTCTCTTCCCAAGTTCTTAACTAACAGAACTACTGAACCTTAAACTACTGATCACATGTGGAGATAAACTCACAGTTCTGTATATTGCTAGCTCTAGGGAAGCTCTCCCCAACTGTCCTGTCCATCAACTATTTGACTTCTTCCTTTTTGATACAGAAACCCCATACACAGTTAAGCAGAATTCCACATTTACCTGACTAAATTTACAGATGATTGCAAATTAGGACCTGTCATTGAATCTCATACTGACACAAATGTTCTCCAGGAGGTCTGACACAAACAACTGGTGTCGAAGTCATGGACAAAAACTAAATGCCAAGAAATGCATAACAACATCCTTTGGGAAGTCATCCATCCCTGGTAACTATCATTTTGACAACATACCCCTTAGAGTTGATCCAGTAGTCAGGGACTTAGGGACACATACAGATTGTAATCTAGACTTTGATCATCACGTGTCTACAGTGGTGAGGAAATCATTCTATGTTGCACAACTTCTAAACAAAGGTATGGCATCTAAGTCCAAGGAAGTAATTGTTCCACTTTATTCGGCATTCATCAGACCTATCATTGATTACATTGCCCCCTTTGCTATGTACCTAACCAGGCATATCCAACAACTGAACATCCACAGAGGTTCCTCACTAAAAGAATATAGGGCATAAGTAATATGTCCTAAACAGACCACCTCAAGGCCTTATCCTTATATTCTGTCTCCTACAAGCTTTTGAGGGGAGATCTATGCCTGGCATGCAGGGCATTGTCAGACCCCACTCTGATGGACCTCCTGCATATCCAAAAAACAAACAGTATCAATATTACCCGTTCTAAGGACTTAAACCTTGCCTGTGATATAAATAGGACCTGCTGGAGAGATAGGTATGTATCCCAGAGGCTACCCCATCTATGGAACAGGCTCCCCATCCATGTGAAGCAGAGTTCCTCCCTAATCCAATTCAAGTGCAACTTCGACAACTGGATAGGAAGCTGGAAATTCATCCCTGGTTTGGCATCTATGTCTCTGATGCAAACAGGTAACCTGTAAATGGTTCATCTCCCAGGCCCATGCTTACACTTATCAAGGGTATCAGAACTCATCAGAGATTTGGAATCCATGGCTAAGCTTAAAAAGGCCCTTGTGGTCTTTAGCCTAGTACACACCTATGAACCTGCTAATGTTTTTGTTTTCCTTTTGTGGGCCAGCTATAGCCTTACAAAATCTTCTAAATGCCCTTTTACAGTTTTAATTTCCTGTCTTAGGAATACTCCCAAACCTTATCACATGGCAGGATAATTATTGTTTATATTTCACATATACAGTATACATTTCACATCCTATTTATAACTGATGTAGTTTCCAGCAGTATGCAGTTACAAATTCCAGTTAAAAACTTCATATTTTTTTTTATACTTCATGTAAAAAGTCAAAAGTTTTCACATCTTTTCGTGACACTGAAAGTACACTCTGAAGATTCAGTCACCTATTTTAGTTTGCATTCTGCATGTCTTATCAGGCTTAAGTGCAGCTCACAGGTCTGTCACACTCTGATTCAGTTACTTTCTAAATCATAACATATGCATCTTTCAGCTATATGAGAACATTGGGTAGAACAGCTACCCATACCTTAAAAAGCTGCAAGCTGAGGACATTAAGCAACTGAGTGGCAGATGCATGTATGCTTCTGAGTAACAGACACATTTATGTTTCACAATAAAAAAATGGAACATATGAGACTGTAGACTTTTCTGGATTTACTCAAGTATACTATTTTTTCTGGAATTACCAGTTATCTCTTCTTGAACCATTCCATGTAATATATTCTGCTACTCTTGTTCAAGGAGAAACAAACTTCCAAACAGTTTCAAACATTTGATATATGTACATCATATGTTCTCCAGTAATCTCCATATTTATCATCTCCTTAACCCCTTTCAAGATCACCCTAAAAGGTGTTAGTTAAAGCAGATAAAGTATTTTCCATAAAGTTCTAATGATGTCAGATCTTCAATGATAAATAGTGATGACTGGTAACAGTAAAATATGAAAATTACATATATGTCTGTAAACAGAAACACAGCAATGTTCGGAAGCAGATGGCACTTGCACACATTTTTGTTTTCTGTAATATATTTTATTTTCCATTAGTTGTCTATTTAAATGAGTAAATTACAGCCTTTTAATGAAACATATACCATGAGTGGATAAGTCCAGTATTTTCAAATACTGACTATCTTGGAGGGAAATACTGTACTTAGAAAACGGGAAATGCCACAGAAAACTATTCTGATTTTGAAGTGTTTAATGAAAGTTTACTATCTGTGTTTTCTGCATGAAGCATTTCCTCCAAATTTTACAGAATCCACAGAAGGAAGACTACTGCTTGCAGGTTTTTAGTGACTCAGTGTATTTTGACAGCATACTAGAATGGTCTCAATACAGACCTGCATATGTGTGTTGGGAACTGGTTTCAAACAAAGAAAAATCATACAAGATGTACTTGTTTCTTACTTTTCCTTCTGATTTCTCCACCAATCCCTTTCACATTGTCCTACTATTCCCTATTTCTGACCATTCATTATTCTAATTTGATCTCTGAAAAAATACTAGCTGCATTAATAGCTTCCAGTAAAATAAACAAAAGACAATGTTTCACTGTTTTATTTATTTTCTCTTGTTTCTCACATGTACTTCTACTGTTTTAACTATAGACTGTTTTTCTTTGTATTAAAATTAGTCATTCTACATTACTGATGTTGATACTATTATCCTGTAAAAACATGATACTTTGGTTAATAGATAATAATTTCATATAAATTCTCTCAGTGTATCCTATTGCTATAGCTTCTGTTATCTATTCTGCTAGCTTGACTGATTGTGAAAAAACATTTTGATGTATGCATACATTTTTATAATGGAGTTTTTCTCCCCAAGCCTCAAATGAAAATGGGACTTCAGCCCTGTTGTACTTTCTCAATACACAAACTCAATAAATAAGTAAAATGAATGAATTAATACATACATGGCCATACCAACAGAGGTGACCTGAACTTACATAATCAAATATAACCATTTCATTACGTAGACAATTGGGATCACACATGTACAGCACTATATTGATTTTGTGAGTCTTATGACCTGCATATTTGATGCTGTTTACTCAATTATTTACTTAATTAGCCTCATTTTACTCTCATTGCTTTTTTTTCTGAATTCTGAATGCACTCTGAATTTGATGAAAGTTGTGTGTGTGTGTGTGTGTGTGTGTGTGTGTGTGTGTGTGTGTGTGTGTGTGTGGAGGGGGGGTCCTACTTCTTGAGTATTCTTCACTTTTAATTAAAATGCCTAAGAAGGTATTCTATTATCGGTTTGCTGATAGGTTTCTTGCATTATGTGTAGATACTTTGCCTGTGCCCAAATCACAGATGAAAGCAACATTGGTCCAGTTCATTTACCAAAAAATAAATAATATGCACACAATCAAATCACTTGCTTGCAAAATTTCAGAAATGCATTTGAGAACTTTGGGCATATTTTCCAGTGTAGCTGTATTTCTCAGGTGTTTTCTATTTATTTATTTTATTTACTCAGATAATTTTTATTTTAGATATGAAATAAACAACAAATGAATACTTAATACAATGTACTATCATATTACTTAATAAATTAACTATATACAAATTTACATTCAGCCTGACATATGACAAATGAATGATAAGTTATGCGGTGGTGACGCTGTCGCCTGACAGTAAGACATTGTTCCGTTCGATTCTCAGCTAGATCATCTTCTGTCTGGAGACATGCATGAATGGGCCTACCTTCATTGAAGGTTGTGCATCAGGGCTGACAACTCAGCACATAATCTACTACCAATCATTAGCGGACAGGAGTTCCGCTATGGCGACACCTAACCGGGAAAAGCCAAAAGACACAACAACAACAAGTTATACAGAAGTAGATAAATTAATCTTAAGAAATAATTATTTCAAGAGGAGGTTAGATCCATTTGTAAAGTGTCAATCAATGTTAAAACTTTTTACCAGGGATTATTAGATAATGGCATAGGAAACATTCTTAATTCCTTGGTCTTAACTTCCATTAAAGCCGTCCTCTTCAATAAACACAGAAAATCTTCTCTGCTAGGTAATATGGTAGAATTCCATCTCTTTGTTATGCATTTCCTAGCAATAGCTAGTATTGTCCAAAGTAAATAGAGGTTAGTTCTATTTCAAAACAAAACCTTCAGTCATATACAGTAATATTAAAGCTTTGGTCATAACAAAATTATCTGTATAAATTGCCTGCGTAAAATTATTAACATTTTCCCAAAGGGTTTGAGAAAATGTGAGACCAATTAGCTTTATCAATCTGCTGACATCTCCAACATGCCCCATTACTAGAAGGATTAATTTTTGAAACTTTATCAGGAGTTAAGAAGGATCTATGGAGGAATTTCCCAGTAAATTTTCTCCAATAATGAGAACAAGAGGTCAATTTTACTGAGAGTAATATATCTGATTTATTTTCTGGGCTTAATTGAATCAAATATCCTTCGGTCATAAACTGCCAATATGATGGGTTGAGTAATGTTTTGTAGTATTTTATTAGGTTATACAAGTATGAAGTTTCATTTTTCATATTCTCATTATTATATATAATTCCAAACAGTCTGAATATGAATTTAGGTGGGGTTGAGAAAGAGGAATTATTTATTATCCTACATAGATCCTTGGAGTATGTCAATATATTCTGAAGTATTAACCATTCATGAGAATTTAATTCATAAGTTCACATCATATATTGCATATCTAATACTTGTTGACTTTTTTAAACAATGTAACCAACAAATATTTTTTTCCTGTTCCCAAGAGATGAATATGTCCCTATGAATTCTATCTGGAAAGTTTTTAGTAATACTGAAGGGAATTAGTGTTGAGAACCAGAGCTTTAAATCCATATTCATATTTATACATTTCCTAAAATGATCAAATAAATGATTTATTAGATTTGACCTAGTTAGTTTGGTTATATTATATATTGAAAATTTAAAGTCAATGAGTACCAAAATATATTATCTTTATCCTTTGTAGTAGTATTTTTAAGTAATTTGTGTTTATTTATTATTATGGTTGCATGCAACATTTTCCAGTTGGAGATATAACTAGGACTAATCCATTCAATTATTGTTTTAAGTAGAGTAGCTCTTATATACGATTCAATGTCCAGAAAATGTATTCCTCCCTGATCCCACTGTCTAATATGATGGGCATATGCAATTTTATTTATTTTAGGTTACCATAAGAACCTTAGGAGTATTGCTGTTATTTTCTTATGATAGTTTTTTTAGGAATTAAAAATGTAGCTTGTACTACATACAAAATTTTGGGAAGAAGACCCATTTTAATCATCTGTAGTCTATCTTCAAAAACTATGAATAGGTTATTATATTTGAACACTAGAGAATCTATTGTATCCATGACCTTTTTATAGTTAATATTCATTATATCTTGTATATTCTTACACAGAATTATCCTCAGGTATATTAAAGTGCTACTTGTTCACCTATGATATGATTCTTGTCTATTTGTACATCATTCTTCTTATTTAATAATAAATATTTAGATTTTTGGTTATTAAAACTAAGGACCTGAGATCTTATGAAATTTCTGTATCAAAATATCTAGTTCATCTAAGCCTTCTTTAAAATTCAATAATGTAAGAAGTATATTGTCAGCGAAGAGCATGATCTTAGAATTATATTGTCCAAATATATTTATTTCTTTTATCTTCGGATTATTTTATATTAATATAGCTAATAACTCTATAGCTAATGCAAATAAGATGGGTGACATAGGGCAACCCTGTTTAGTACCTCTTGTAATTTGTATAGCCTCTGAGGTGAAGGGTCCTATTTTAATATAAGCTAAGTTATTTTCATAAACTTTTTAATGAATGTTATAAAGGAGGGAGGAAAGGCATATGCTTCAAGAATTTTAATGAAATAATCCCAGTTTTGTGAATCAAATGTTTTTTCAATATCCAGACTGATTTTCAAAGCTTCTATATTTTCTTTATTTAAATAATCAATTAATGTCAATATTCTTTTAGTGTTGTCATGTGCGTGTCTATTTTGAATAAACTCAGTTTGGTCATTGTTGATTATTTCATTCATTTGGTTTTTCATTCTATTTACCAAGATAGACAAATATTTTATAGTCATTATTTAACAATGAAATTGGCCTATATGAACTAGCTTCTTTATTTTCTTTTAAAATGTGGATGATTAAAGAGTATCTCCATGAAGGGGGAATTATTGCGTGGGTTTGAATTTTAATTAGTGTTTTGTGTACTAATGAGATATGTTTGGGAAACAATTTGTAAATTTCTGAGATTAAAACGTCCATTCCAGGAGATTTACCAGATTTAATTTCTTTGATTTTATCAGTAACTACTTTGTGTGTAATGGGTTTTTGTAAACTTTCAGGGATTGGTTTAATATTAGAAATCATATTTTCTAAGTTGAAATGGTCTGTTGTAATATTCTTACTTTTATAATGATTTCTATAATGACACTTAAAAGCATCTAGTATATCTCCTATTTCCGACACTTTCTTACTTTTTTCTTCATGTAAGATATTAATAACAGAGTTAGCTTTAGATTGCATTTTAACTTTGACAGATAAATTATGTAAATGTTTTGGGGAAGTAGCATAAGAATTTATCTTTAACCTTTCCAAGGTTAAATTAGTTTTATGATTTAATATTTCGTTACATCTTTTATTTAAGTCTTCTATTTTCTTCTTGTTTTCAATCAAATTAATGGACTTTTGGGATTTTTATAATGTGAGTTTTCTTTATAGTTCTTGTAGTTCTGATTCCCATTCCTTGATTCTATTTTTATACCAACCAATCACTTTCCCATAAATGTAAGCTTTAAGTGAATCCCAAACCATTACTTTGTTCACTTCTGAGTTGTATCTTATATCTATAAAGACTAAGTTCATTCACAAACCACTGCATGAATTCTTTTATTTTTGTAATGTACGCAGGAATTCTAGATATAAATGATAGCGGTTTCAAATATATTTGCATTTTTAGAACTAATGAACTGTGATCTGATAGTGGACATGGGATTATTGAGAAAAAAGTAATTTTTGTTTGAAGATCTTGAGAAATTTATATTTTATCTATTCTGGTTGGAGTACCAAATCTATAGTCTTGGTGAGAGAATAATAATGAGTTGTTATCTATAACATTAAAGGTATCTATCAAGTTGAAATTTTTAATAGTTTTGCAGTAGCTGCTAAACGTGGAGATTTTTTATTAGTAGTTTCAGAAGTAGTGGTAATACAATTATAATCCCCTCCTGCCAATAAATTACCTTTAGCTATATGTATAATTTGATCTAGATGTTTCTTAACTGTTCCCATCCCAATACTAGGAAACCAGTATACGTTTCCTAATGTCCACAATCTATTATTATACTTCAAGATGACTATAGCTATAAGACCATCATTATCTACATATGTATGCATTCATTCAGTGATTAAGGAATTCTTTCCCCATAAAATTGTTACTCCCCTCTTCTTAGATTTAAATTTAGAGCATACTAAGGTCATATAATCACTTGGGTCCCATACAAAATTATCATTGTTTTTGAAATGGGTTTCCTGTAGAAGAATTATTTGGGCTCTATTTAACTTTAGGTATCTTAATAAGTTAGATCTCTTACTTGGACTATTTAGGCCATTAATGTTTAAAGATAAGAAAGAAAGTTCCATATCAAATTATTCTGAAGAAGCGATTGAAGTACCATTATCTTTACCTGGACTATCCTCTCCTCTAATAGTAAAATTATTAATTTGTAAACATTCATCAATCCCAGTAAAGCATGTTATCACTAAAGTAATCATCATGTTTAAGTCAGGTTTGGAAAAACTAACTGACGTCCTAAAAACTAAAGTAATTAATGAAATTAAACTAGTTTGAACATTAATCCCTACCCACCATGGAATGAAATACATTGCCAGTCCAACAGATAGATACATCTGAAGAACTTTCACTCTAGCTTCCATTTTCCATTCATTAGAGCTCCATATATACAATATTAAATATTAAAGGAGTCTACTCACTACAATTATTGTGTTTTAAAATGTTTGTTAGCAGAAAGAATTGTTATATACATTAACAACTATATGCTGTTCATCTGTACTTATAAACATATGAATTCTATTATACTGATCATTAAACTAATTCAATTTGTTTGTATCAACATATGTTTCCATATTGGAAATAATAATCATTTGTTTGAAGCACACAAGTTATTTAAAATCATAAACACAAAGACTTGCAGCAAGTAACCTAAATTTTGAAGATTATTACTTCCTGTAACAGATAAGCATACATTTTTAGATACTGTGCATTAAAACTAAAAGCGACTATATAAATTATATCACAACATAATATAACCATTACTTTTATCATGCTTTAGCAGTCATATAAATTATGTAATGAAAGGCTTTCAAGGAATTTAATGTAGTTATATTTACAAAGTGATTTACAACATAACAGTACCATGTATATGAGTTTGGATGTTTACAGCATTCTGAATGCATAGTTCACTTAATGTTATATTTGTTAAATATACTACAAGTATTAAGCTTTTTTAAGCTTTTTATACTCATTTATAAGATGAAACTAAATAAAGATTTCTCTTCTGTTTCCATGAAAGATATGTTCGTGCTTAAAAACAAGGAGTGGGCCCATAGCCAATGAAATCCTTTCCTGCTTGTTGCTATGACAATAATAAACATCTCAACAGCTTATGAAAAGCTTATGACAGTACATGTAGCTCGTGTGAGCTGCAGTCCTAAAAAATCTTCATTTTTAAACTCACGAGCTCTTTTTTTTTCCCACCCATACATTTCACTAAGAGTATACAACCAGTTTGGTAACCGCAAAACTACAAAACAATCAAACTAAAGGATAAAAACGTGCTCCGGCACTATGAAGGCTGTCCAATACCTTGGGTGCAAGTAACTGCCACGTAATAAAGTTTAAATAAATTCAAATAAATTTATTGCACACAAAAAGCAAAAAATAAAAATAATTAAATAAAAAATGTATATATATATATATATATATATATATATATATATATATATATATATATACTTTAAATACAGATTAAGCGCTTTCGTCTCCATATAACGGAGACTTCATCAGAATGGATGTTTGGAGTTTTGAATGTAAAATATGAGTTTCGTCAGCAGAGTTTGTTTTATTATTTTTGTCTTATTATTGCTTTATTACAGTTGCAATACTGTACACAACATATGCATACCAATGCTGTTGTACTCTGCATTCTAAATACATATCTAGTAGTCTATGGATGCAATCGCATTTTACTTCTTTGTAATTTGTTTTTACTGTAACGTAACCAATCACCCACATCCATTTACTGCCTCAATTAGGTGATTTACCTTGTTAAATGTGTGTTGAGGCATATATAAGGAAGCTTGGTGTATGTGTAATTTATTCTGATGAAGTCTCCGTTATATGGAGACAAAAGCGCTTAATCTGTATTTAAATATATATATATATATATATATATACGTTTTTTATTTAATTATTTTTATTTTTTGCTTTTTGTGTGCAATAAATTTATTTGAATTTATTTAAACTTTATTATGTGGCAGTTACTTGCACCCAAGGTATTGGACAGCCTTCATAGTGCCGGAGCACGTTTTTATCTTTTATTTTTTATACAACCAGTTTGCCATTTTCCCCTCTTTGCACTTCAATCTCCCTCATGGCAAGGTCAATATATAATTAACCAAAGGGTCATTTAGTAAGACACCACATACACCGCAGGACACGCCATCATCCCTCCCCAAACCAGAACACACACAGACCTGCAACCCATGCAAACAAACAAAGACATAGTCTCAAGCCCAGCAGCAAAGCAACATCATTTCCTTTTACCTATCACCCTTATGTCTCATCACAAGAGTGCGGAAGCTCTCTCACTTAATTACATTGCTGCCACCCAAAGCAGCCGGGATCCCTGTCACAGCATAGTTCCACATAAAGTACATGTTAGCTGTATTCTGCACTCACCCATAGATCATTTCCTGCAGTCAAATCTACCATTCCTTAAAAAAAAATATTTCAGCTTAATCAGCGCCACAAATAACGGTCTTCTGTTCAGCCACGGTCGGACAGTTCTTGACAATAACCAAGACTAGCATCAGTACATTAAGACAAATAAGCTTCACTATGAAAAGACTTGGACTCAAAACGAGCCCACTTTCCAACATCTTTATTTATGGCAGCTATGAATAAATCAACCCCACATCACTTCAATGTTAAATAACACCCCACTTGCATTACTTAATTTAATACGGAAGTAATTCGCAGTTATCATAGACTTGTCGGAAATACATTCTAACAATTTCATTGGAGTGTCAGTATACAGTTTCATCGGATTTAAAGGGATAAAACAATTAGTGACTAGGGTTGAGCTCAGCCACAGTAAATATCAATAAGAATTTAATAAAAGAAATAGTTAACAAATAAATAAAGAGGGGACCAGCAAATTGAGCACTACAGGTTACATAGCATAAATATTAACTTTGATTATACTGAATTGTATTTAGTTACTATGTCAAATAGTCAATCCTTAACATATGTTTAGAAGTAGGAAAAAGAAAAAAAGAAACAAGAGAAACATAGAAAGACAAGAGACAAAGGGAAAAAAGAAAAGTGTCAGAAAGAGATGATTTATAACTAATATATATCTAGATTTGTAAGTCCTGTGTGAAAAGATATAGGAAACATACCTTTCCCTGTATATATGTGGTATATGTATGCATGAGCTTAGAGGTTTTGAAACATATTAAATCCATTTCAAAGTTTTAACGGTTAGGTTGCAGCTGATACTTTGAGAGATTTTACAGATGTTGGCACTTTAGATTCCGTTTTCTGCTTCTTCTTTTTGACATCAGTCCAGCCATTTTTATCAGTGGTTCTCTTCAAGGATGGGGATGCCCATTCCATACCTTCTGAAATGGTTATGATGTTGTTGTTTTTGATGAATTGTTGGGCTTCTTGCAGAGTGTTGAAGGTTCTCATCTCACTTAGGTGCAGTATCTTTATTTTTGCAGGAAAGGCTATTTGAGCTTTAATATTATTCTGTTTAGAGTTTTTATTAGTGGCCATACCTTTTTCCTCTGTTCCAGCACTTTAGTGGAGTAGTCGTCATCGAATCTTATTATATTTTGATTGTATTTAACAGGACTTTTCCTCCATGCTGTTTTTAACACCAGTTCTTTGTCCATGAAAGATAAAAATTTTATTATAATTGACCTTGATGGCACAGAGGACAATGATGGGGTTGATGCCGAAGTTTTATTTCCTGTGTTTTCTATTTATGATGCAGCACAAACTAGTGACCTATTTGTCTGTATGATTATCAGGTTATTAAGTGCTCATCAAAGAATATCAGTTATGAATGCATGAAGATACCATAGGTTATGCTCCTTTTAATTAAAGACATTATGTGAAGTATTGCTTGCATGTCCATTTTTTATTAAGTGTATCTCCTGAATTACTGTAGAAATAATTTGCAAAAGATATTATGGCATTTACTGAATGCTACTTTAATCACATTTTACTAATATTATAGTCATATATGGATGGAATCCTCCACATAAATGATACATTCCATTTTATGCTGAAGGTTTTCTCCCTAGGTACCTTCTGTACATGAACTAGGCTTGGCAACACAGGCAAATATTATTAACAAACTATAATTAATTAATAAGACAATGATTATACTTCTGCTAAATTACTTGCATATATAGATTTATATTGGTGTAAATTAGATGTATTGCCTTTTCATCTGGGTTGTGCCTGAAATGGTCTTCATATCACACCACCTACCCAATTAACAAATGCATAAATAAATAAATAAATAAATAAATGCATATATACTTAGCCTCTTCCTTGCAGATTAAAATCTACCATTGGAAGCAGTTCCCTATTACTCTGCATGTTTTTTTTTTTGGCTCATATTCCCGTTTAGGCAGTAACACTTGTGCCATGCTCTGATATGTAGAAACTACCTTCTGCCCCTCCTTACTGCACAGATCTGCTCCTTTTCACTCATTCTACATCACTGTAGCTGTTTGCATTTGGGTTGAAACACCTTTTTTTCTTTACTAAATAGGTTTTCATGTGTCCACTAAGTTTTTAGTATGCATGTATCTTGCTGTCTACTAGGAGCTCCTAAGTATATAAAATGACTTATTTACAAATTTTAATATTTTTTTACCATACTGAATTTGTTCACACTTGTGCTCAACAATATGCTAGTCTAAAATCTGAATCAGAATACTCATGCAATGGAAAACACATATAGACTAGTCTTGGCTAAAAAATGTTACACAATACATTTATTTTACATTTGTTTACCGGGAAATTCCAACTGGACACAGGTCCATTTTCAGCAGAGGCCCGGGGAGAAAAGCTCCACAATACAGTACAGTACATGAGAGAAGAGAAAAAAAATAGAGCATACTTATAGCAAACATACACAATATGTTAGAGATTAGCAATTCTTATAGTAGGCAGTCATTGTGGTACATAATAACTTAAAACAGCATTTGAATTATTTTTACAGATATAAGTTTTGTCAAGTAAATATCAACAGGTTCACAAGCTTTCAGGGGAACTGTTTATACTTAGCTATACACAGAAACATTCTCTTAGTTTGGGTTAGCCTGGTGAGTGACATGAACATAGCCAGTCACTTAAATATTGGCTTTTTAGGAGTTTTTTGAAATAAATAAAGGATGTGGTAGAAGGTATTTGGCTTGTTAGTGTGCTTCAGGTTTTTAGCAATGATGCTGGCAAAGAAGGATTTACAGACATCATTTCTATGTTGGATGGCAGTTATGAGGTTCTGGTTACTAGATCTTACATGATCTTACATGATAATAAAAGTGCAGACTCAATAGACAGCAGTAGTATAATGGATTTAACTCAAATAAAAATTACGTCTAAAAACTCTGCTGTATGATGGTAACTCTGAAGTATCTAGTATCAGTGAGATAAACTGCATGAACAGGCTGGTATTAAAAGTCTAACTCTTTCACAGTACTATGCAAGAAATGTTCTGCAACTTACAGTCAAAAGCGGTACTGGCCATGAGGTGTGTAGTCGGAGATACGTCAAGACCCTGGATCTCTCCAGAATGGAATGAGAAAAGACATTCTGGATCTTGGGTCTAGAGGAATGCAGAATGAAACATGTTAATTAGCTGGTGTGTTTCTAAGATAAATACATAGAAGTTACAGTCAGAAATACATATTATTTCATTTATATATTTATTTGTTTGTTTTGTTTATTTAGTAACTAACTTGGTATACTTATCCAAAAGATGCTTTTTCATATTACAAAGTGATACTTACAGTGTGTCTGTGAAGTCTGGCCAGGACTCCAGAAAAAGTACAGTTTAAGATACTTACTATAACAGTTGACCTTAACTGAGACGTTAGTGTAACTTAACTGAAAAGTTAGTGCAAGAGCACATCATCACATGTATGCTCACCCAACTACTGCTTCCTGCAATCCAGCTTAATTTTCTGTGTTGTTTCATATTTCCTTCTCAGAACCAGTACTGGTCTTACTCATTTCTGTGAAGCAGAAGTATAGCAAAGGTAGGGTGAAGGTGTGGGGAGGGGGCAGCCTCTCCAGGTATGTGGTGTTAGTGGGAGCAAACTGGAAGTGTAGTCCCTGCATTATTTCTGTACAAACATTTCTGCAAGCCGGTACATGAAAAAATGACTGCAGTTTAGCCTTCAGTGTGGTGTGGCAGAGCTGTAACAGGTCAATTTCTACTAATGTCGCAACTGGCTTCTTACAATTTAAAAGTGAAGCAGACCTTTTATTTATTTTTTTGCTCTCAGGGAAGAGATTAGGGGGTGGGGGTGGGGTGAAGATCTGGCCTATAATTTTTTTGTTCTTCACATGAAGATCTGAGTGAGTTCCACACCACATCGGGAACTGGCACCGGGTACTGTTGTGAGCCTCACATACAAGCCCCAGCATTGTCATGCAGTCTCTTCACCTCTCTTAGCCTGCAAACCTCAGTGAGAAGTGTATCTGTGATAGACAAATGCCTAACAGTGATCTAAACTATTATCCAACAGTAAGTATTCAAAAGTATTTAAAAACATTCAGCTTGATAACCATGTAAACATTCCCATACTGGAGGAAAGCATGGGAAGCCACACTGTTAATCTGATGTCTCATGAAAGATCTACTGTTATGGTAAGTATCTTATACAAAGTACAGTTATGTAAGTAAACTTACCATAACAATAGATGTTCTAATAAATCACTGTTGCAGTAAACTAAACTATATAGGTTATATCCTGCCAAGGATATGAACCCTGGCCAGCTTTCAAAACTTCAGGGAACCTTCCATGTGCCCTAACCAGTGTCCACTGTAGGGCTCAGGCAGAGCCACATAAAAGCAATAGTTAGGGCACCAAAAGTTTCAGAGCTTTCTTGCCTCAAGGAAGGAAGCTAGAGCCATGAACGGAAAATGTACAAAAGGAAAAATGCATCATACACACATATGTAATTATATACAAAAGAGCATATACATTTATTCCCTGGAAATAGTGATCTATTACATTTACTGTTATGGTAAGGTTATTTATACAACTTTAATATGTTCCACGTAAGATCACAATAGCCTAAGCTGTATGGGTAGATGACCAAATCTGAGGATTATATAGGAAGGTGGAAAGCATGTAAGAATCCAGAAGCCCCTGGAGAATAGTCCTAGCAAAGCTTGTCTGGACCTGGAAAAAATAATCCAGTTTGTAATTGTCTGAGCGAATATCTCCAGAAAACCAAGTTGCTGCCTCTAGAATACTTCTAGAGTCCGTCCCTTTCCAAAAAAGCCTCAGAAGATACCAGAGCCCTGGTAGATCCCTGACCCTATTTGGGAGTAACTGATTATGGCGAGAACACCAAAAAAAAAAATAGCATGAGACAACCTTCAAGAAATTATCTGCTTTAACACTCTGTTCTTTTTTCTTACCTTCAAAGGAAGCAACTAGCTGACTGACCTTCCTGAAGAATTTTGTTCTGTCCAAGACCAAGACCAAGCACTATCTGAGATGGCTGTGGGCATCCAGAGTATGCATACTGCTGCAGGCTCATGGCTCAAACAAGTGAAGAGACCATACACACAAACTTAACAGCTCCAGAAACACTAGATTCAGGGATCTTAATGTCACTTGTGACAAACAGAATGTACTGGAGAGAAAGATACATGTCCAAAGTATCTCCACACTATGGAACAGGCTTTGCATCCATGTAAAACAGAGTCACTAGGCTATCAGCCCAGAGGTAATTTCAAGCCTAGCTGTTTCATCCCAATGTAATACCAATGATACTCTAGTCAAAACCCAGGATTGTATTTAGTAATGACTACCCATGTCCAGGAGGATCGTGGGCACTCTCCTGGGTAAGAATTTGCGGTGCCTCATCCACTCGTCCAGGTTCCTTTTGAACAGTATCATAGAGGTGCTCAGCTTCACATGAAATGGTAGCCTATTCCAAAGATGCAGCAGTCACTGGGAGACAAATCTGTCCCTCCAGCATGTCCTATTCAAGTTGGAGGCTATATTAGGTCCCTGGAATGGGTAGCTTTAGTCCCATTTCATTTACAGATGTGCAGCAAATTCATTAGGTTTGGATTGGAGCTGTAAGACAGGCATAAGTCTCCCCTAAGAAGTCTATACAATACTAAGTATAGTGACAGAGAATTTAGTCGGTCTGTGTAAGGCAGGAGCTGGAGTCCCTAGATCTTCTTAGAAACCTCTAAGGTCTCTCCAGTTGCTGCAGGTGCTTTGTACAGTACACGCTGAAAGGGATGTTATACTCGATTATGGGCCTGATTAGTGACGAGTATAGAGGGGTCACAATGTCTTTTGTTTTAGAGGTGATCCCTTTGCTAATCAAGTGTTTTGCGTAGAAAGCCTTCCTTACTGCAGTAGACACATGATGGTTAAAGTTAAGGTCGCAGTAAACTTGTGATCCCAGATCCCTTACCACTTCATAGGTACTTGGGGTATTATTGTTTATTTGATAGTGTCAGGGGTCAGTGTTTTTGCTCAAGGGAAGGATGATGCATTTCTTTGCATTCAGTTTGAGAACGTGGCTAAGACATCAGTTCCTAGTCTGTGTAAGACCCTCCTGAGGTATACTGACATCATTTGGGATTCAATAATTGCACCCAGTTTGCAGTCATCTGCAAACTTGGTCAGCCACAGCCTCTTAGTTTTGGCCTGAACTTCTAAGAAGTATACATCAAACAGTAGGGGCCCAGCTATGACCCTTGTGATATCCTGATGGTGACAGATCTGCTGGATACTGTGGAGTTACCCACTTTGATAGTGTGTGAGCCCGCTGGCAACCCATCATACAACAAAGGGGTTTACATTCAGTTTGTTAAGTTTATCGGTAATGCCTGAGTGTGGGATTGTGTCAAAGGCCTTTGCCAAGTCGAGGTATGCTGTGTGCACAGATTTGCCCTCATCAATGGCCCTGGCCACATTTTCAAAGAAATCCACCAGGATTAACAGGCAGGATCTGCCCCTGATGAAGCCAAATTGAGTCAGGTCCAGGGTTTGGTGGTTGGTTATGTCTTTATTCCTTGGCCTTACAGATGAGGCTGGTCATACTTATGGGTCTATAATTCCCTGGGGCTGTTACTACACCACCTTTTTGAAGGATAATAACTATTGTTGTTCTTCATTCTGCAGAAGCCAAACCTGTGCTTAGCCTGTGATTGAATAGGGTCCTTAATGGTGATGTTAGTTCATGTTTTAGTTTGCTTAGAAGACAGCCTAGAATGCCATCTGGTACCATAGAGGCTGTTTTTTTTTTTTTTTGCCTTAGACAAGGCTTTAATGACCTGCTTTTTGGACATGTAGGATTGCTAAATTTTTCTCAAAGTTACCCTTAGAGGATTTGACATGATGTCGTATTTGCCTGTTGAGGCTCTGGAGGATGTTTTTCCATTCTTGGGGCCTCGCCTTAGTTTTCTTAGACAGCAACCTTTTGCATTTGTTGTAAAGTTTGTTGATGCTGAATGTCCACCAGGATGGCTTGCTTTTACTTGGGGCTCTGGCTTCAATTCTCTCTGGAACAGTCAAGGCTATACACTTATACAAGTGATTGTACAGGGCTTTAGTGTAAGCTTTGTTGTAGTTACTAGAGGAACAGTCAAGGCTATACACTTATACAAGTGATTGTACAGGGCTTTAGTGTAAGCTTTGTTGTAGTTACTAGAGTGGGGCTTGGAAGGCATTTATACCTTCCCCTAGGAGGGTATTGTTTGCCTTGGTGAAGTTTTTAGTCTGACTTCTCCCTCTGTAAATTATGGTGATAATGCCAGTTTGAAGGTGACTGATTTGTGGTCAGATTTGACTAATGATGGTCTGACAGTTGTGGCGGTGCATCTGTTTGTCATGTTAGTGAGGACCAGATCTAGTATGTTTGTTCCTCTTGTTGGGGTTTGAACAATTTGTTCCAGGGCATTTGAGTTGACAAACTCAAGGAACTTTCGCACTAGTGAGTTAGGGCTAGAGTAGGTTTCCAAGTTAATAGGTTCATAGGTTCATACTAGGCTATCTGCCCAAGGGCATTTATAAGCCTAGCCCATAGTTATGTGGCTTTCGCCACCCCTTTAGTTTGAAATAAAAACTATGCCTATCATTTTGCTGTGCCTCTGTCAAGCAGTGACACTGAAGTAATCCCTGGGGTATATCTGCGATCTCCCATCCACTGGTCAAGATTCCTCTTGAACAAGGCCAGCGAGGTGCTCTGCCTCACATGTACCAGAATTTTGTTCCACTGCACAGGGAGTCTCTGGGTGATGAATCTGTCCCTCCAGCACGTTCTATTTATAACCGTGTCAAGGTTTAAGTCTCCCGCCCTTGTGGTTCTGAGGGATCTAGATTTTTTGAGGTGAAGCATATTCATCAAATCTGGGTTTGACATGGCCTTATATGTCAGGCACAGGTCACCTCTGAGCAAGCGGTATGAGACTGGAGTTCTTTCAGTCGGGCAGCATAAGACATATTTTTGAGACCCTTTATCCTTTTGGTGAGGAACTTTTGGGGCCTTTCAAGCTGCAGCAGGTGTCTGGTCAGATACATTCCGAACGGGGCATTGTACTCAATCATAGGTCTAATGAGTGATGAGTACAGGGGGACGATGACCTCCCTTGATCTAGATGTGAATCCCTTCATGATCAGGTGGGTGATATAGAAGGTTTTCCTAACTACTTTAGCAACATGAGTGTCAAACGAAAGGCTACTGTCAACCTGGGTCCCCAGATCCCTGATGACTTTTTCTGTGCTCAGTGGATTGCCACCTATATGGTAGCTAGGGGTAACCTTGTTTTTCCCGAAGGGTATGACTATGCATTTTTTGGCGTTTAACTTTAGGCCATGGCTCTGGCACCAGTTATCCGTTCCTGTGAGGCCCTTCTGGAGGATATCTGTGTCAGATGTGTTTTCAACTATGGCGCCCAGTTTGCAGTCATCTGCAAACTTTGTCAGCCATAACCCTCCTGTGTTTGCTTGTACTTCAGAAAAGTAGATGCCGAACAAGAGTGGACCCAGGACTGAGCCCTGTGGGACACCACTTGTGACAGGCTTTGAGTCTGACATGGCTCCAGCAACTCTGACCCTGTGGGTTCTGTCACTTAGCCAGTTTGCAACCCATCTTGTGATGTATGGGTTTACATTCAAGCTGATGAGTTTTTCGATGATACCTGAGTGGGGTATTTGCCAGGTCGAGGTAGGCTGTATGGACTGCCTTTCCCTCATCAATGGCCTTGGTGACTGTCTCGAAAAAGTCAACCAAGTTTAAGAGGCAGGATCTGCCTTTGTCAAAGCCAAACTGGGTTGGATCCAAAGTCTGCAAGTTCCCTATGTCTTTATTTATGAGTTCCATTATGATCCTCTCCATGGCTTTGCAGATAAGGCTTGTCAAGCTAATGGGGCGGTAATTTCCAGGGTCTGTGGAGGCACCGCCCTTATGAAGTGGGACCACAGTCGCCATGCGCCACTCCTTGGGTACGTATCCTGAGGTGAGGCTAAGATTAAACAGCTGTCCTAACTGTGGGTTTAATTCCTCGTTGAGTTCATGAAGCACACAGCCAGGGACACCATCCGGTCCCATGGATGCTGTGTTTTTTGCCTTAGTGAGGGCAGTTCTCACCTGGGCGTTGGAGATGTTTGGGGGCTACAATCCTCTAGAATAGATAGCTCTCCTTTTGGGGGGGAGAAGTTTGCACTGAACCTGTCAGCCAGTATGTTGGCAATGTGTGTAGGTTCAGTAATTTTCACATCATTTTGAACTAATTCTGAGCATATCTGGGAGTTTCCTCCTAGGTTTCTAACATAGCTAAAGAAGGCCTTATGATTGTCTTTAGAGTCCTTGGCATTTTTCTCTCAAAATTTGCCTTGGATGATTTTATGAGAGCTCTTAGTTTTTACTTATAATGATCAAAGGTGTCTTACCTTTCAAGGATTTTGCTCCATCTTGTAGTAGCTTCCTCCTTTTGTTGTAGAGCTTGTTTATGGCTGGGGTCCACCAGACTGGATGCTTGCCTTTGGTACAGAGAGTCTTAGTTTTGTTTGGGATTGCCTGATCCATGCAGTCCTGAAGGTGCTGGTAGAAGGCATTTGTAAGTGATTCAGCGGTTTGAGTAATGTTTACCACTGGCTCAGGGGCCTTAAAGGAGACCACACTAGTTTTTAGAAGTGTGAAATCGGCTTTTGAGAAGTTTTTCACTGTGGTCTTTTTGTTTCAGGTGGGGCTGGGATGAGGACCTCCAGCGAGATTAGTTTATGATCTGATCTCACCAGTGAGGGGTATACTTCCGGTGTTGAACATTTTGATCCCATGTTCGTGATGATGAGATCAAGTATGTTTTGTGGGGATGGTGACTAGTTGTTCCATGGCATTTGAGTTTATGAACTCCAGGAATCTTTGGGTTAGAGTGTTCGGGCTTGAGTAGTGTTCCCAGTCTATATTAGGGTAGTTGAAGTCACTTAGTATGATGGTGTTTGGAGATACATTTATCCCCTCAATGTTTTCAGGAAGGCCATGTGAGGTTCCTGAGTTTGAGAGGGTGGCCTGTAACATGCTACAAATTGCAGAGCAGTCTTGCCTATGGTTAATTGCACCTGGGTGGTCTCCGATGCATCGTGTGTTGCCACCAACCTTGAGGTGTGGGTGTCCTTTATGAATATGGACACCCCCCCCCTCCTTTCTTGGTGTTGCCCGGATTTTGGGGCGGGCATGATATGAGGTGACACCTGTTAGTGCTAGGGTGCTCTCAGGAGCCTTGAACCAGGTTTCTGTCACAGCACAGACATCGATGTTCTCCATATTGAGAAGGGCCTCGAGTGCGTGCATCTTGAGATTGAGACTTCTGGCATTGAGCAGCATTACCCTTAGTTTTTTCCTTTTGGTGTTCTAGGGTGGTAGGTTTAGAATTTGAGCCTTGCCTAAAAAGGCACTATGGGGGTGGCAAGAGCCTTTGCCAATATCCGAAGCCCAGGGTGACATGTGCAAGCCGTGCCTTGCAAAGCAGCGTGGCTTGTCCAGCATGTCATCCCAGGCAGACAGACATTGGATCCCCTTTGAATGACACCAGAATTTAAGCCAATTATTAAAGCTGATCATCTTATCACTGTATTGTGGCATCATTCTAGGTGAAGGTAGGATACTGCTCAAGGTCAGGGTCATACCTGCCTGGGCTACATAATCAGAGAGCTCCTCGATGTCCCTTTTCATGTAGTCCAAGGAGGTATGTCTCAGGTCGTTGACACCAGCGTGGACAATGACTGAGTCATACTTGTACCTGCTGTTGAGAGACCTGAGTGCTTGCATTATGTGGCGGATTCTAGCGCCCGACAGGCAGCTTACTGTGACCTTCTCCTTACTCAGTCTGGTGAGCTGTCTGTCTGACTATGGAATCACCAATGACAAGTGTGTCTGGCATTTTGTTTGGCCTTAAGGGCTGTGACTGTTTGACACTCTGACTGTGTGGTCTATGTGTTGCATGTGTTGGGTCGTCAGGTGGTAGTTGTTTGGGTGTCTGCTTTGGTGGCCTCTGCTGTTTTGGTAAATTTTTGATCAGAGCCTCCGAGTATGTCTTTGTGTGAGTATGTGTATGATTTGAAGTTGTGATGGTACCATGTGTGACTGGGTATGTATTGTGTGTGGTTACCTTCTCCTCCTGTCTGGTCTTGCCAGTCCTATGTTGAGAGAGCTCAGCCTCCAGTTTGGCCATATAGTTGCATCTCGCATGTATTTGTGTTTTGTGGGAGAAGGAGAGGATTGTCTGTGTACATGAGGCAATTGTAACATTGCCTCAATATTCCCAGGTTCACCAGTTGAGCTGGAGAGGACACTAGCAACTGATCCTCGACATACTAGAAGTAGTAGATAAAGAGACTTTCAAAGGACTCCGGGGGAAGTGGGTTTTAGGCTGGTGGGGTACTATCTATAATAAGAGTGCTTTATCAAGGTGCAAGTACTATAGGAGTAAGTGCTAGGCTTTACAGATAGAGAATAGTCTACTTGGGAATCAAGTAGAGATGAACTTTCAGTTATAGGATATGCTGGTTAGATCAGCAGTACAGCTCGAGGAAGGTAGATCTTAGGGACACTTTGAGGTGTGGAATTTAGATGGCCGAATAGTTTAACCTTGTTTAACATACGCTGCTCTTGTGTGCAACAGTGGCAACTCAGCTAGCGTTTAGCGTGTTTTATAGCAGGGGGCTGAAGGGAGCTAGGAATTGGCCCAAAACGACCAATGGACTACTAGTTTCTGGCTGAAACTTCACCAAATAGGACAAAAAGGCCGCTCAGTGCTTCCCACTCCCACTGGTAAGCAAAGAAACTTCCCTCCTTCCTAATAAGGCAATGGATCAGTAACAGGAACTAAAAACAAAGCCCAGGGATCAGCAACTCTGAAACTGGACTACTCTAGTTCAGTAAGGCGGGAAAACAAGAGATTTTCTTGTTTTTTTACAGAGACAAGGAAAAAAAACAGACAGTAAATGCTATAAATGCTGTAAATCGGCTAGCACACTTTAGTGTGTAGCCTACAGAAACAATTTGCAACAATTAGTAACTTAAAGTGCAATAAACAGTGTAAAATGCAGAAATCACTTAAAGTAGCAGTAAAACAGGCGAAATGCAGTCGCTAGCTTAATAACAGTGGGAAAGCCACAAAAATACTTATATCTGGTAGAAAGTCACTCTTTTAGCTCTCTGCTGCTTGGATCACTCTGCAGGCCACCACGAGGATCTGTGCTGAGTTGGTACAAGCTGGAAAACAGCGTTTAGCGTGTTTTATAGCAGGGGCTGAAAGGAGCTAGGAATTGGCCCAAAACGACCAATGGACTACTAGTTTCTGGCTGAAACTTCACCAAATTGGACAGAAAGGCTGCTCAGTGCTTCCCACTCCCACTGGTAAGCAAAGAAACTTCCCTCCTTCCTAATAAGGCAATGGATCAGTAACAGGAACTAAAAACAAAGCCCAGGGATCAGCAACTCTGAAACTGGACTACTCTAGTTCAGTAAGGCGGGAAAACAAGAGATTTTTTTTTTTTTTTTTTTTTACAGAGACAAGGAAAAAAACAGACAGTAAATGCTATAAAAACAATTCACATGCAGTGCAAGCTGGCACACTTGAGTATGTAGCAATATTAGTCCACACACAGTATGAAAAAAATGTAATTAAATTAAAAAGGACTAAAAGCAAGTGCAGAAATCATTAGATAGTAGCAGTAAAGAGATGGGAATGCAGTGTCCTAGATCAAATAACAGTGGGCACGGGCACAAAAGCCACCAAATTTAAACTACGGAAGACTGTTTCAACAGAGCTAGATCGAGGAATCAGTCAAAATTATAAAACCACAATAAAATGCAGGAAATATACTTAAATCAGCTTATGTCCAGTTGATGTATGCAGACAAATCTCAGTAGCAAGCAACTCTATTTAAAATGATTACAAGAGATGTAACCAACACAGGTTTTAATGTTAGCAGAAACCCCTAAGCTAATTAACACTTAAAGGAATTGCAAAGCAGTTTAACAACTAGTGCAGAGCTTCAGACACACACACAAGACAGTTTCAAAAGGCTGATCTGAGAATCAGTCCAAAATTGTAAAACCACAATAAAATGCAGGAAATATACTTAAATCAGCTTATGTCCAGTTAATGAATGCAGACAAATGGATCAGTAACAGGAACTAAAATGATTACAAAGCCAACACAGGGATCAGCAACTCTGAAACTGGACTACTCTAGTTCAAAGCAGTTTAACAACTAAGAGATTGACAAAGACAGTTTCAACAGACAGTAAATGCTATAAAACCACAATCACATGCAGGAAATATGCTTAATCAGCTGGCACACTTGAGTATGTAGCAAATCTCAGTAGCAAGCAACTCTATTTAAAATGATTAGTCCACACACAGGTTTTATGTTATGAAAAAAGCTAATTAAACTTAAAGGAATTTCAAAGCAGTTTAACAACTAGTGCAGAAAGGCTTATCAGACACACACACAAGACAGTTTCAACAGAGCTAGATCTGAGGAATCAGTCCTAAATTATAAAACCACAATAAAATGCAGGAAATATACTATGTCCAGTTGATGTATGCAGACAAATCTCAGTAGCAAGCAACTCTATTTAAAATGATTACAAAAGATGTAACAACACATTTTTTAATATGCAGAAACCCCCAAGCTAATTAACACTTAAAGGAATTTCAAAGCAGTTTAACAACTAGTGCAGAGCTTCAGACAAACAAGACAGTTTCAACAGAGCTAGATCTGAGGAATCAGTCCAAAATTATAAAACCACAATAAAATGCAGGAAATATACTTAAATCAGCTTATGTCCAGTTGATGTATGCAGACAAATCTCAGTAGCAAGCAACTCTATTTAAAATGATTACAAGAGATGTAACCAACACAGGTTTTAATGTTATCAGAAACCCCCAAGCTAATTAACACTTAAAGGAATTTCAAAGCAGTTTAACAACTAGTGCAGAGCTTCAGACACACACACAAGACAGTTTCAACAGAGCTAGATCTGAGGAATCAGTCCAAAATTATAAAACCACAATAAAATGCAGGAAATATACTTAAATCAGCTTATGTCCAGTTGATGTATGCAGACAAATCTCAGTAGCAAGCAACTCTATTTAAAATGATTACAAGAGATGTAACCAACACAGGTTTTAATGTTATCAGAAACCCCCAAGCTAATTAACACTTAAAGGAATTTCAAAGCAGTTTAACAACTAGTGCAGAGCTTCAGACACACACAAGACAGTTTCAACAGAGCTAGATCTGAGGAATCAGTCCAAAATTATAAAACCACAATAAAATGCAGGAAATATACTTAAATCAGCTTATGTCCAGTTGATGTATGCAGACAAATCTCAGTAGCAAGCAACTCTATTTAAAATTATTACAAGAGATGTAACCAACACAGGTTTTAATGTTATCAGAAACCCCTAAGCTAATTAACACTTAAAGGAATTTCAAAGCAGTTTAACAACTAGTGCAGAGCATCAGACACACACACAAGACAGTTTCAACAGAGCTAGATCTGAGGAATCAGTCCAAAATTATAAAACCACAATAAAATGCAGGAAATATACTTAAATCAGCTTATGCCCAGTTGATGTATGCAGACAAATCTCAGTAGCAAGCAACTCTATTTGGTGGGATAACTGAAATACCCCATGATCAGAGTGTTTGGCAATATTTAGATTGATTACAGTTTGGTCAAGTAGGCCTCATGCACATCATGATCTATGGAGGGGATCTATAACTAGCTATGACCTGAATGGGGGACTTACCCACAGTAATCTGAACTTGGAGTAACTCCATGGAGTTGTCCAATCTAACTAGTCGGGAGGTGAATTTATCCCTAATATAGATAGAAACACCCCTCCTTTGGTTCTCACACATTCGTTTTGTGGTCTGAAGGTGTAGAAGGCACTGTCACCTAGCACAGCCGGGATACTCTCTGAAGCCTTGAACCAAGTTTCTGTGACTGTACAGACATCTACATCCTCCAGTGACAGAAGTGCTTCCAGGTTATGCAGTTTATGGTTTAAGCTCCTAGCGTTTAGCAGTATAACCCTTATGTTGTTATGGTTGGCAATTTTCACATCAGCAATTTTGTTTTTGAGACTTTGCCTAAAAAGGCACTATGGGGGAGGCAAGAGCCTTTGTCAGTAGCCGAAAGTCCAGTGGTGCCAGGTGCAAACCATCTCTGGCAAAGCAGCGAGGTTTGTCAACTATGTCATCCCAGGCTGACAGAAAATGTATCCTCTTTGAATGACACCAAAAACTAAGACAAATATTGAAATTGATCATTTTTGTTTATACTGTGGTATCATTCTAGGTGAGGGTAATATGCTGCTCAAGGCTAGGGATATACCTGCCTGGGACACATATTTAGAGAGCTCAATCCTGTCTCTCTTCATATAGTCCAGTGAGGTACAGCTTAGGTCATTCACTCCAATATGACCTATGACAGAGTCATAATGGTACTTTTATTGAGAGACCTGAATGCATGCATGATCTGGTACCAGACAGGCAGCTGACCGTGGATTTTTCCTTATCTAACCTGCTGAGTGGGACATCTGTGCATCTCACTATGGAGTCTCCAATGAGAAGAAAATTTGGTGTTTGAGTGTTATTCTTTAAGGGCTTGGTAGGTGAGACACTGGTGTTGCTATGTATCTTGGGGGCTGTGGGAACTGTGTTAGTTGCAGCAGTCTTTCTTTGGAGGTCGCTGGTGTTTCAGTAAATTGTTTGAGATAACCTCCATGTATGTTGATTTATGTGTTGGGTGTGTGCTCTGGGTATAAGTAGTGGTACCATGCGCATGAGTAGTGGTGGGAGAGTTGACAACCTCTTCAGTGTTATTGTTTTGAGTGTGAGAGAGCAGGGATTCAAGATTCTTGGTGTTGATACATCTCTCACAATCTGTACTAGAGTGAGTTGTTAGTAGAGAGTTCTCAGTGTACATGAGGCAGTTGCTATACTGCCTCAGGAGACCCAAGGCAACAAGGTTGGCAGACAAAACAAGGGTAGTCCAACCATCCATAATGCTAGGTTTGAAGAACTGTTATCACAAAGGGGGTGCTTTTAGGATTGATCTAGGAGGTGCAGTGTAGATGGGTATTTCTGATGGGGGATTTTGGCTGGTGGTTTAATAGGTTACAGCAGACTAGCAATATTTCTTAGACCGAAGATGTTCTAAAGATGAGGTCTACACTAATGTACTCAGCAGTAAATAAGGGAAAATTGTCTAAATTATCTGTCTGGCTATGGCGCACAATCGCAAGGCAGTGCATGATGCTGTGCAACCCACAAGGAAGCAGAAACCCTCTCAAACACAGGGCTTAAATACCAGAAGCTAAAAACTTAAAAAAAAAAAACTTTAAAAATCTCAAAAGAACCAATGAGGGTGTTTACTCCTAGCTCTAGACCAATCACCCTTCACCAGACAGGTTACAATCAGCGCACTTCTCTCACAAGGGTGCAGAAGGGCTCCTTCCAATCAATCATGACTTGTAAAATGTGCTCATAATATAACAGCCACTACAAACAGACCCAGATGCAGTAAACTTGTATCTGGACAATGCTACAGCTACTAGTTACATTAACTTTGGTGGGAAACACTAAATAATGTTTTAAACAGCAGAAAAACAGCAGTGAGACACTAAAATGTTTTAAGCAGTAGAAAAACAGCAAGGAGGCACTAAAGAATGTTTTAAACAGTAAACAAACCAGTTATTTAAGAAACTGCTTGGCGAGAAAAACAGAACAACCCAAACAGATGCTTTGCAAACAGAAAAAGGTAGCGACAATTACTCTGCAAACAGAGAAAATAGCAAAAAAAAGCTTTGCAAACAATGAAAACAGCAACAGAATATGATTTAACAGGCACAGTAAGGCAGACAAATGCAGTACAAACAGTGCAGTTTAGTTTACAGTATTAAAATACAGTATTAAATAAGCCGAACACAATAAAAAGTGCAGTAAATAGTATAATCAAGCAAAAAGCAGGCAACTTATGATTTTTGGGAAGCTCAGAATCCTACAGTCATCTGGTATCTTAGCTCAGAGTTGTGGCTGGTAGCCAAACTCAGTTCACCTTGACAGCTGGATGCATACCTCTCAACCTGGAAACATCAAAAATCTGGACAAAGGCCCATGAAAACAGGCACACATTGCTATGCTAATTAACATAAAATTTGCATATATAATTACATAGCCCTGCCCACTCCAATAGAATTGTGGGATACCAACTTTTAAATGCAAACTGAAGAACAGACAAGCAAAATATGATCAATTATTATATGCAAGTATAAAAGCATAGAGATTGATCAATAGTACAAATAATCTATCTCAAAATCATTAATGAGAACAGACTTCAAAAAATATCGATCCACAAAGGATTGAAAAATAAACAAAACACTTTTTTGTATGGGGGGCAAGACCCCCTTCTGCACCCCCTACTAATTATATTCCAACTCTGAGACGCACAGACTTCCTCACTGAAAAACACTTCTCAATGAAGCTATATACAGTACATACACCCATATGCACACTCATCTAAATAAATCCTATGAACTGTACTGAAAGTAATCAATCCCTTTAATGCTCACTCTTCCTTGCTCTCTTTCTAAGAGAGTTCACAGAGTCGTTGCTGAAAAAAGTCCTTGGTTTGGACCAGCCCATTTAAGAAACACTGCTGAACACTTTTTCTTAGTTTTACACAGTGAATTTTTGCAAGCAAAACTTTTAAGTTAATTATTAGTTCAGTGTTTAATTTGTTCATTATACATAAGTACAGTAACATCTAACATTCTGCCTCATCACATATATGCAACACTGAATGCTTTGCTGGAATAGTAAGTGGGTCAGCACATCACTATTACAAAGACACTTGTAGGGCCTATCCAACAGTCTGACCCATTTGTCCATTTTGTCCCAATAGGGACACATTTTAAATATTGCCTGTATAAACTTTCTTTTATTATGCATTTTCTGAAGGATATGAACTCTGAAACTTAAATGTCTGTCATTATTTAGTAAATTCAGTCCTCACTGATTTGCCAGAAATCCACAAGTTTTATGAGCAAGAGACAAACAATATGAGGCAAAAATATGGCCATTATGGGAAAATCCAGACAGTTCATGTTAACATGTCTTTATATCTCTGGCTGTGGATTCTACCATATGAATGTCCCCCAACACCAGGAACAAACATAGAACAGGAAGCACCATCAATAGAATTCTCAATTATAATTATCTTATGTACACATACATACCACAATTTTTACAGTATCTTACAACTCATCCAGTTAATAACAGTCTGCACAACATACTTCTGCCCATCAATATACACACACACACACACACACACACACACACACACACACACACACACACACACACACACACACACATACTGTAATGTGCATAGCTGCATAAATCTTTACTTCAACAATGATTTGGATTTCATTTAAAAGTTTTATTTTACATTTTACAGCACAAACACTAATAGACATCTGCCAAACAAAGCGATGCAGTCTCGCAATGAAAATAGACTTAGCATTAACATTTTCTGCCCTTGAAACTCACATTCATTGAAACAGAATTGAAACCCACATTCAAAGAAAATACATCTGGCCAGTGGCAGATAAAGATTACCTTTCTGCTGTTTTCAAATCATAAGCCCCTTGCACACGAAACATACATGCGTTCTTTGATACACCTTCCTGATTGTATTAAATTATATTCCTTGTATAATACAGTACAGTTGTTAAGAGGGGAATTTTTAATTTGTTTTGAACATTTTTCCAGTAAACAATGAAACAAAATGCATGCACCAATAATGACAAAAATGCCCAATTCAGAACATTGCCATCATAAAAATTCTACTCAAACTTCTACAATCCACTAATAACCTTCCACACAGAGGTACCAGACGAAATAATCCTCTATCACACTTTTAATTTGCATATCCACTGAATCCTTGGTTTAGAACATCTGTACCTTTTCCCAAATAAATGAATTTCAGATTTCTTTGTTTTTTCTTGAACAGCAAAAGCAGCCTTTTTGCAATTATACATTTGAATTAATCTGAAATCCACTAATAATTCAGCTTGCTGCTTTCTATCTCAGTTTAGAATAATTTGGGATTCTTACAAATGCATTGCTGATAAAAACAGCCATTATATACCACTTAAGCATTCAATTACTTGCACAGCGCACATTTTAAATATACAACTCAAGATAGCAAAATAAATTTCTTCACTTAAGAACTCGCTACTTTGTGATGTGAATAAACCTGATCCTTCCAATGGCCGCCTATTGTTAAACTAACTTTATACTACGTTATGTCCTGCAGACTACTTAAATATATCCATCTCTGCAAATTCTCAAACTATTATCACACATTTCTTGAATGTCTCATAGTAAGCATGTGAGCTCAGAATGAAAATATCTATCACTAAAAAAAGCATATGCTCAGGAAGGATTAGGCTTTCCAAGATGTAGATGAAAATGACCCTAAGTAGACTAGTTCTGTGCCAATTAGACTACAGTTGTTATGCAATGCTCTTTGGAAGTTTCTCAATACAAAAACAAAATAAATAACAGTCTTGCAAACAACAAAAAAACGACCATTTCATTTCATATATTAAAATACTATATAGTACTACTAAAAGATGAAAGAGTCTACTAGCCAGGACTCAAAACATTTTTTTCAGTGATCTTCTTCAGACTGCGGATTCACCACCGCACAGCTCTAAGTCCTTTAAAGTACTTGCTGTCTGTCATGTTCTGCTGCTGCTCTCTCTGCTGCCAGTGCCAGGGGGCAACTCCAAGGTGTTACTGAGTCGCCTGACTTTAAACTAGGTTACTAAACTAAATGAATTAAGTAAAAAAAAACACAAAACACACTGTCTCTGTCTGTACTTGCAATGCTGTGCTGTATAATATCTATCAATGCTCGGACTGTTCGCTCAGTGCACTGCTCAGGCTACTTCTTCTTTTTTTGGCTTTTTCCCATTAGGGGTCACCACAGTGGATCATCTGTCTGCTCATGATTGGCAGTGGAGTTTTACAGTGTCAAGTTGCCAGCCCAACCTTCCACAGAAGGCACACATGCACACACTCACACCTAGGGCCAATTTAGAGTGTCCAATCCACCTACTGCATGTCTTTGGGATGTGGGAAGAAACTGGAGCACCTGGAGGTAACCCACGCGACCACAGGGAGGACATGCAGACTCCATCCAGAAGGCACCAGAGCTGAGAATCGAACCGGAGAACCTCTTGCTGTGAGGCGGTGATGCTAACCGCTGCACCATTGTGGCCACCCACTGCTCAGTCTTCTAATAACATGAAAAAAAGTTCTAGTTTCCGTGCCCTCTCTCTTTATATTCCTAATCCCTGACCCTAATCTAACTGTTGCAGCAGGTTGCCTGTAGGCTGCAGCATGAGAGACATCACGTGAGTGAGTGACGAGCGACTGAGAGTCCAGCATTGCAGCATGTGCTAAGTAAACTAAATGTAAACAAATTAAACTTACTTTACTCACCATTCAGCCCCAGAGCAGCCCTCAACTGAAATATGAATTCCGACAGGCTGTCAAGGCTGCTCACGAAGCTGACATAATCGTGCACACCTCCGTGTGATGACGTCAGTCTGAAGAAAAAAAAAGACGAAAAAAAATTTAAAAAATAAAGCCGGAAAATTCAGTAATTAAGGGGTGCCACTCAGGAATTGTGGCACCCCATTATTTGGACCTCAAAACCGGTAAAAACCGACCGATTCGGTACAGTTGAGAGATATGGCTGGATGTGAAATTATAGATTTACCCAAAGTCTTGCTTCCATATCATTTATGAACAGAGGCCATCAAAAAGAAAAGTATTATCTTAACTAACCTCCCCCACAAATCTTTAGTTACCTCCCTACTAAAATGCACCCCCCCATAGACATCCATGATACTCAGGACCCAAATGGCTTGGATATGCAGCTAGACTTGTAATGGCCCTAGTGGCCATTAGCCTAGCAACAACCTTTGAACCTATGACTATGTACAAAATCACTCTCCTTTGTTTTGTGCTTCTGAAAAGAATACAGAGAGATTCACAGACTGGTTCAAGGTAAACAAACCTTTTGGCATAAATAAGGATTTATTCTCAAAGAAGCATTGCTCTTTTTTGAAAATGGTGTAGGACAATCGCCATAAAAGCTTTCAACTCAAAGCAATGAATAAGTACAGCTTTCCATGTCAAAAACTCAATATCAGCCTGATAAGATGTTTCAAATGGAAGACGTGATAGCCTTTCAATCACGAAGTTAAGATCCCAAAGGGCAGCCATCTGGTTTCCAGGTGAATGAATATGTAAAACCCCCTTTCAAAAATGCTTGACTTGAGGACAGGAAGAAACAAGGGGATAAAAGGCTAGACAAGCAAAAATAGATGAAAGATTAATTTTGACAGAAGAGTAAGAAAGACCAGAGAATAATAATGCACACAAATATTCTAGAACCAGAGGCATCCAGGCAGAGTCCTGGTTCTAGTCTGGCACCAACTAGAAAAATAATTTTTCCACTTGCACATATATGATTTCCAAGTAGCAGGTTTTCAGCATCCTTCAGTACCTACTGCATACTCTCAGAATATAATTACATAAGTGTTATTTAAAAAAGTAAATTAACCAGGTAGTGTTTTCAGGCTGGGGGGAATATCAAAACAACCCCTGTCTTGTGTGACTAAATCTAGTCTGTGGTGAAGGCTGTGGTAATTGCCCTTGGTCATTTTCAAATGATGGGAAACCCACTGTCACCTGGGCCAAAAGGGAATCACCGCTACTACCTTTGGATAAGTCCTGGATCTTTAGAAAAACTGAGGATATCAGTGGGCAGGGTAGAAAAGAATACAAGAGCATTCCCGTACATGGGAATGAGGAAGCATCTGTCTTTCAGATCGTTTGCAAGGAATCATTCAGCAGAATTTCTTTAACTGTCTGTTTTGAAAGGAGGCAAACAAATTTATTTTGACATATTCCACGCAGCTGGATCAATTCCTGGAATATCATTGGGCATAGTTTCCATTTCTGAGGGTCTGTCCTGAACATACATCTTAAATGTCCAGATTTTTAACAGAATGTTCAGATTTTTACCTTATATTTTTGGTCTATACCTCATAAAATTTGTGGTTTTCTGACAAGTCACTGACAATTGAAGTCACTAATAAATACATATTTGTATTTCAGACTTAATATTCTTCAGAATATACACAGCAAATCCTGTTGTGTTCGTAACTTTCTAAGTTTATAAGAGCAAAATGTAAAAATTGTCCTTATTTTTGCTTCTTTGTCCCCACATTATTTTAGGCTTTGGCCATATTTCTTGCACCAAGAGGTTTAGAGGTATGGTCTTGGTCCTCCTCAGCTTGTCTGCTATAATGTTTTGCTCTGACATAATGTATGAAGCGGAAGCTCAAAGAGACTACCTCCCACACAATCATGGCAAGTGTGCAGAGGGGGTAGGAACTAGTACCCCCTTGTTTGTTTACATATATTACATTACTATGGTGTTTCCTGTGATTACTTTTAGAGATCCTGGTGACCCAAATGATATAATGTTTTTAGAACACTGATTACCACCACAATTTCTAACATTTTTGTGTTTTTTTCTGTCCTGTTTGTTTGATAGACTTTTTAAAATTTATTTAACATTTGATTACCGGGAAAGTCCAACTTGGAACAAAGCCAATTTTCAGTGGAGGCCCAGGGAGAAAGACACATGTCTTTGTAATGTGATAGGAAACCAGAGCATCTGCAGGAAACCCACACGAATGCAGGGAAGACATGTAGACTCCGAACAGAACCCACTCCAGCCGAGAATTGAACCAGAGAACCTCTTGCTGTGAGGCAACAATGCTACCACTGCATCACTGCACTTTTACCCCTTTCAAAACAGTCCACCAGGCAAAGACTAAGGTATATGTTATGACTACTTAAAAGAGAGGTGAAAGAGAGAAGGCGAGACCTAGATTGAGACAAAAGTGATCCACCTACAATTTTTTTTACAAATGGCAGCATTGGAGTATGAAAAGGCAAGGAGTGTTGATGCTGAGACCACACTGATCTGAGGTACCACTGAATTTTTCTAATGCGAATTCTGGCTAAGGGAATCATAATAATCATAGAGGCCATAAAAAACAGAATCCTGAGAAACTTTCTGGCAGATATCAGAGATTGGTTGGAAAAGGTCAGGAATATATTTTTGTACAGTTCTACTTTGTCCAGAGGAAGAAAAGCCCTTGCTAGGGAAGCATCTAATGCACATGCAAGAAAAAGTATTCTATGGGAAGGGATGAGAGATGATTTTTGTTAAGTTTACTTGAAACTCCAAACTGCACAAGAGTTTCTTGACATGTGTAAGTGAATCTTGACAACTGAAAAATACAAGACAATCATCAGAATATGGAAAGAAATGAAGCAGTAAGCAATTACTAGAGCGAGACATTTGGCAAATCCCAATGCAACAGTAGCTAGACCAATGAGCAAGACAGGAAACTGATAATGTGCATACAGAAAACATTAAAAACGTTTGAAATCTTTGCAAATAGGTATGTGATGATAAGCATGTTTTAAGCCTTATGTTACCATGAAAGTGAAGTGGGGATATGAGTGGTAACAGGGTATTTAGGGAAAATATTTTCAACTCTAGGACCTTGACGACATAGTGATTGAGAAAGGAGAGGTCTAGGACTGATCTCCAGGTTCTATCTTCCTTTGGCATCATAGGGATCCATCAATAAAACACTTCCCATACCTAATCTGAGGGTACGAGTTCCATAACCTCCTGAGAACATGCTCCAAAACTGGAGGAAACAGGCATGTTTGATCTACAGAATGAGGAGGGTTCCTCTGGAAGGGGGGAAGGGATTACCATCACCATCTGTACCCATTTCCATCTGTACCGCTGCTGGATGATTCTCAGAACCCCTTTTGTCTGAGATGACCAGATGCCACTGGGAAAAATGAAGTCCTTCACTGATGAACAATTTTAAATGCCTGCCAGAGTTGTGGGTGGGGGGGCTTGAAGATGCAAATAGGCATTCTGAATTTTTGGACTGTCTTTGGCTATGGGAGGCTCACCCATTCTTCTTAGATCTTTCTTGACATTGTCTAAAACTCTGTTTCTTTAAATCTTGCTGAGACTATTTATTTTCCTTCTTGAAAAAGGGTCCTAAATTAGAAGGAAAGTTTTTTTACTTAACTTAATTTTTAAAGACCTCAGCAGCAGCAAAGTGAAATGAACAGCCTTACCAAGGACAAAATTTAAAATCTCAGCATTACATTTTAACGGTAGGTTTTGCAAAAGTAACCAAGCAAATCTTCTCCTAACAGAACCTGTAGAAGCAACAATGGATGCAGCATCAGCAGAATCACAACATCAATCTAAACAGTGTTTGGTTGCCTGAGAAGCAGATTGCACAACTGGGGAATTTAGTGAAGTTTTGACTTCTGTAGATGCCTGGTAGGCTAACAGGTAACTTTCTCAGGTTCTCAGTAGAAGCCATTAAAAATGTTAACATGTGAACTTGGCAGTACAAAATTATGAAAGTTAAAGTAGCAGGAGAATAAGCTTTTTTCCCAAATCTATTAAAAGCTTTCTCATCCTTGTTAGAGGGAATGGGGTTAGCCTCTACAATATGTTTAGCAGTAGATGTCTTTGCTAAAGAAATACTTGCAGGATCTAATTTGGGATTGGATAACAGATATTTGTGTGTGTGATGTACTTTATAAAACCTATCAGACTTTTTGGGGGCAGGAGGCTGACTGTCAGACATACTGCAAGCTGTTAAGAAACCATCCTATAAAGTTGATAAAATCCAGCTGCAACAAATCATAATACCTTTGCAGGGAATTAGGAACTTAATTCTGTTCCCTCTGAAACAAATAATTTATTTTAGCTACAGTATCAGAAAAAATATAACTCTTTCTGGAGGAACATTTGTCTCAAAATCATAATCTTTAAGTTGGGGAGAACTCCCTTCTAGTCAATGCTCTTCTGACTGAGAATTAGGGTAACGATATGAATTTTTTTTCTATTTGAAGTCAGTAAACAAACAAAATTTAAAACATAAAGTAATCCCTTGGCAAACCTCAGCAAGTCTTCCCTGCGCATAGTTAAAGAAACATGAGAAGTGACATTTTAAATTTTTTGCTTTCTTTTTCTGAGACACTCCCTGCAAAAGACTGACCCATGTCAGGGGCATTAGCCTAGGAATCAGACACCTTAACCTGCCTGTGTGGTAAGAATTCATCCTCTTCTTCCTCCAGGATAGACAGGAGATATTCTCCCTTGCATGGTGAAGACAACCCTAAAGCCAAAGAGGATGTATCTACTTCTCCACCCTTAGTGGTTCCCCGAGCAGCTACACCACAGGGACCAAGAGACAGTAATGAGTAGTCTGTGTAACCAAGTTTGTCCACAGCAGAATCACCCACTGGCAGCTAAGGGAGATGGCCTGACACACAAAGATTCCCAAGAAATGTTCTTCTTCTTGCTGACAGGAGAAGGAAGAACTGAGGACATTGATAACTGCACCATAGGTAAGCCAAGAAGGGATTCTGAAAGGTGATTAGTAGAACCTGGGTGAGTCAGTAAACCTCCTGACCGAAAATGAAAGGTTTTGAGGAAAAATGTTAATGATAGTCCCCTAATGTACAATATAATGCGTCTCATATCAGAATTCTACATGAAAATATAGAAAAAATACAGTAACAAGATTTTTACACAATTTGCACACAAATATTCAAGTATTTTACATAACATGGCAGTCCATTAGAATAACATTTCCTCACTTATGATATACACATTTCACAGAAAGAGCAAGTTTTTCCTTAGAAAATGATGTAGTTGAACCTTTCCCCAAAAAAGTTTTTATCTCTCAGCCTTGAAGGATTACTAGCCAACCATCAGTTTCACAAATCCTGCAGAGGGAGTGCATTTTGGTGTCAAGAAAGCTCTAAAGCTTTTGATGCCCTAAGTATTGATTTTATACAGCTCTTCTGCAGCCCCACAGTGGTTTGGGCACATGGAATTTGCCCTGAAACTTTGAAAGATGGCTAGTGGCCATATCCTTGGCAGGATATAGTCCATAAAGTTTAGGCTACAGCAACAGTGATCTTATGTTGAATATCTCCACTATCTTCTTCAGGAAGGGTCATGTGGCAGTAAATCATAACATTCTTGGAAGAATCACAAGCAGTATTTGGTTACGCTCTGCAAGCTAGAAAGATAAAGGATCTCCTATAGTACAGAAGTGCCTAAATCTAACCTGACCCTGGACTATGCCTCCAAATATTAGTATTTGGAGAAGGTGTGGACAGCAGTCCATGAGACAAGTTCAAGGATACCTGGTTGAAAAACATCTCTAGTAAAATTTGATCTAGAGGTTCTTTTTAAGGGTCTACTGTAATTATCACAACAAAAGGTTATAAATCAAGCCAGGTACTCTAAAAAGGTCAGTTTGGTAAAAAATTCAGGCCTTCCTCTCATTTTTTTTCTGAAGAAAACTAAACATTGTTGATTTCATTGAAGACTGCGTTTTTCTGTGTCTTATTCCTTGTCTGTATCCAGAATATGGAAACATTTGCTGTCCTTCATACCGGCAGTCTGGACAGGCTTTATCAGTACAATCTATCACAGTGGTTACTTAAGCTATCTAGCATAACTCATGTGCATACCTTATTCTCTGGAATGCAAAGTTACAGCTGTATAATTAAACCTTCCAAAACAGTAGATGTTTGAATGATCACTGCTGGAGTCGTCTAAGTTATATCGGCTGTATGCTGCTAAGGATACAACAGCTGGCCAGCTTCCAAACCTTCAGGGCACCTTCTATGCTCCCAAATTATTAGACAGCTCAAACTGCGCTGACTAAAAGACAGGTTTGGGTGCCAAGCCCTTCAGAGTGTTCTTCCCAACTGAGAGAGGGAGGATAAGCTCTGACAGTGCATTGCTATGGACAATAAAAAACAGCAAATGTTTACACCCTGACATAAAAAAACATACCAAACAGCAACAGGATGGAGGGAGGGAGCAACTATCACAGCAGTGAACATTCAAACATTTACTATTAGGTAAATTTGCTTACACAACTATACTATGTTCATTATATAGATCACTGCTGCAGTAGTCTAACCTATATGGGAAGTTTACAATAGCTTATAACATCTGGAAGGTGGGAAGGGTCCATCAGCCCCTGGAGAATGGTCCTACCAATGTTGATTTAGACATGGAGAAGGAATCCAGGTTATAGAGCTTTTTAAAGTATGCACAGGGAACCAAGTTGCTGCTTCGTGAATACGTCCAGAGTCCAAACCTTTCCAAAAAGCCACAATTGAAGTCAAAGCCCTGGTAGAGTGTGCCTTGACCCTGCCTACAATAGTTTTCTTGTGGTGGGAATAACAAAGGTAATAACCAGACACAACCATTCGGAAATAGTCTGCTTTGACACAGGTTATACCTTCTTCTTAAATTCACAAGAAATGAACTGATTTGAAGTTCTGAAAGATTTTGATTTGTCATACAGGTAGTGCCCCAGTTGTCTGTGGATATCCAAGGTATAAAGAATCTTTTCTACCTCATTTTGAGGTTCAAGCAAGAACACAAGGAGATGGATAGTTTGACTTAAAGGAAATTTGAATACCAGTTTAGGCATAAAAGAAGGCTTGGTTCTCAAAGAAACTATCTCTTTGGAAAATGAGATAGGGTTGACCCACAACAAAAGCTTTCAACTCAGACACTCTCCTTACAAAGTTCAGAGTAATCAGGAACACTGTTTTCCATGTTAAGAACCTCAAGTCTGCCAGGTGAGCTGGTTCAAATGGAGCAAGTGTTCATTTCTCTAACATAAAAATAAGATCTCAAGGAAAAGCCACAGTTTTCTTGGGGTTTCTTATTTAATGCCCCTTTCAAAACATTTTGATATGAGAATGCATTGAAAGGGCGAGGATCCCTGGGCAGACATTGTGAAATGGCCCACAAATGAAACTTGATAGAAGAAGAATAGTAAGACTGGCCATAGGCAAGTAACTCACACAAACACTGCAAAAACAGAAAACATTACCCTAAATCATACCTCTCAATGTCTAAAACCAAGAAGACTGGACAAAGCCATATATAATGGGAGACAAAGACACAAAAATAGGGACAATTTTTAAATATTGTTTTTACAAACACAGAAAGTTGATAGCATAACAGATTTTGCATTAGCATGAATTTTCTGAAGAGTATGAAGTCTGTAACTCAAACGTCATTATTTTCTGATTTCAGTCCTCAATGATTTGTCAGAAAACCAAAATTTTATGAGGAACAGACCAAAAATATGAAGCAAAAATCAGGACATTCTGTGAAAATCAGTGCAGCTGAGAGGTATGCCCTGAATACATGCTGGTTATTTTGCTAATGCCAACAAGAAAATCTTTTCCATTTGCATATATATGATTTTCTAATCACAGGCGTTCTTGCCTCTGTTAGTACCTACTGTATGTCCTCAGTAAACAGGTGCCTAAAAAGTTATCAAAACCCTATAATCCAAGCAGTCAGGTGAAGTTGTTTAGGGTGGGGCATGTATCAAACACTGCTGTTCTTGTGTGAAAACATCTAGTCTGTGAGAAAGCTTATGGTACTTGCCCATGGACAGTTCTAAAAGAATGGAAAACCACTGCTACCAGGCCAGAAGGGAGTCACTATAATGATCCTGTGCGATTCCCTCTGAATCTTCAGAAGTACCCTGGATGTTAGTGGAGAGGGTGGGAAGGCATACAGGAATATTCCACTACTAGGAAAAGAAAGGGCATCTGTTTTCCAGGCCTTTGTCCTGCTCAGCTTGTCTGCCACATTGTTTTCATACCTCTCAACTGTCCATATTTTCACAGAATGTCCAAATTTTTGCCACATATTTTTGATCTATTCTTCTTAAAATATGTGGTTTTCTGTCAAATCACTAGGATGATCTGAGGATTGAAGTTTGCAAATAATGACATGCATCTGAGTTTCAGACTTTGAATCCTTCAGAAACTGTAAGTTAACACAAACCCGGTTGCAACTTTGTAAATTTATATAAGCAATATTTAAAATCTGTCCCTATTTTTGGGCCTTTGTCCCCCCATTTTGTCAGGCTTTGTCCAGATTTCTTGCATTAAGAAGTTGAGAGGTATGACAGCTTTGCTCTGACAGGATGAAGGATGCCTGTAGACTGAGATTATGGTGTAAAGCTATGTCCTATGCTAAGATAGTCAGTCAACTGGGATCTGTTTTCCACTTGCTTGTTTTTGTACCTTGATAAGGGCAAGCATCATATCTCTCAACATTTTAGAGCAAGAAATCTGGACAAAGCCAAAAATAAGAGTGGGACAAAAGCCCAAAAATAGGGACATTTTTTAAATATTGATCTTACAAACTTAGAAAGTTGACCAAAGCACAAACAATCCGCTGTTCTGTACAATAAAGGGTTCTCCTCCAACTGCAACAAATATTTCACCACCGGTAGTAAAAAAGATAGTTTATTGTTAAAACAGCTCAGACCACAGCAACCAGCAGCAAACAACACCAAATAGAGGTCCTTATTAATATTCCAAATGGACCATTGTTAGATTGGTAGCTTTCGTCCATAAACTACTGGACTTCATCAGAATCTAAAGATTTCATGAGATGCAAACCTTAAATATACACCTAAATGCTTATCCAATTGACCATTAATTGGTAATTAATTCAAATTGAACTTTTTAAAGGCATATTGCATGGTTGAAGCAGTACATGTTACAATATAAAGTGCACAAGAAATGTGCCAAGAAAAATATACTCAAAAAATCAATGTACAAAAAATATGTGCATAAAAGTACAAAACCTAAACTGCTGTATGACTCTGACCCATATATTAAATCTTGTTCCTAAAATTGTATGTGAATATATATTCCCCTAATGTTAACTATCATCTAAGAATACCATATTGTTATTGAAAAAAGTAATGACAAGTGGAAATTAAAATTAAAATAAAAGTACTGTTGGTGTATCATTATTATTTTAGTTATTTTGATTAAAATGTTGTGATGTTATTGTATTTTATATACAATAAATGGTATATAAATAGTATATAAATATGTAAAAGATAAAAAATGTGAAGTATAAATCTAAATATAAATATAAATATACATATAAATATACATATAAATATGATAAAATGCAAATATAAATATAAATATAAATATAATTGCAGGAAATATATAGATGTGTTGAACAGTTAAAATCCACATTGAATATCTATGAGAAAGTGAATAAATTGTGTGTAATAGATATAATAGGTAAGTCTAATTCATGGTATTGTATATAATGTCATGATTCTCTATTGGTCCTCCCTTTATGTTCACTTAGTCTGTTTATTTGTTTGCGAACTCTGTTTGGGGTTACTGGCTAAAAGTTTGAGAGCTGGTTTTATCGATAGATGGTCATTCAGGCCTTTATGGCAGCATACATCCAATCTCATCTGCCAAATAAGTTCCCTGTATTCCAAAAAAGTTTCCCAGTCTCCCCCTCTATCACAGGCCTTCTCTTCTTCCAATACCCAAAACTTAATGTTGGCATTTTTACATTTGATAACATGCCTATATAAGGCGTTTTTTTTGTTCTTCTTTGTTATGTCCCTCATATGTTCATATATTCTAAATCTTAATTGTCTTTCGGTTTTCCCCACGTAGTATGCCCAACATACCGTGCAGTATGCCAGGTATACTACCCCCTTAGTATAACAACTGTGATATTTGTTGCTTCTAAATTTATAACCTATACTCTCCAACCATAATTCTTTACTACCTGTTAGAAAGGAACATTGTGCACACCTTCCACACTTAAATGTACCTGACTTCGATTGTGCTCCCTGTTCCTTATGTATACTCTTCTTAGTCTCAAACATTTTCTTTAGGTTGATGTTTTTCCTGTAGCAGAATTTTAATGGTTGTTGGAATATTGATGGCTTGTTTGTCATTCTAGAAAAAATGTTCCATACTTCATTAATACCTTTTCTTAGCCATCCTAAACCATAATAATAAGTTAATGTCAATCGGGGTATAATATTTGCATGGGTGTCCACCAAACTTTTATCATTGTTAATAATTAGCTCACTTCTATTAATGCTCATCATAGGGGTATTTTCCAAGAGTGGCCTGTATTTCATATTTCGTTGTTTCATGACCTCTTTTTTAACTTTCTTAATTAAATTAACAGGGTAACCTCTTTCACTAAATAAATTTTGAATTACCCTCATTTCTTCCATAAATTCACCCCTATCGCTAGTCATTCTGGAGGCCCTTATCATTTGCCCCTTCACCACATTTCTTTTCAAAAACAAGGGGTGGTCACTCTCAAAATGAACATATGAGTTGGAAAAACAACTTTTCCTATATATTCTGGATTTATATTTTCTATCAATTTTATTCTTAGTAATGGTGACATCTAAATAATTTACCTGATCAAATGCCAGTTCAAAGGTAAACTTAAGGAATGACGTGGTACTATTGATATAATGAATAAATCCATCTATCTGTTCGGCCGTGCCATCCCATACAATAAAAATGTCATCCAGGAACCAAAAGTAATTAATAATATGTTTTTTATATATTGACTTAAACACAAAATTCAGTTCCCAGAACAACATTATAATATTAGCATAAATGGGTGCACATGCCGAACCCATTGCCACGCCATCCTTTTGATGATAGATGTCCCCTTGAAAATAAATAAAATTGTTTTTTAATACTAGCTCCATGCTTTCTAGGATTAATCTAAAGTCATTGTTATCCAAAAACCTAAAATCTGCCAACATTTGTTCAAACCATGTAAGACCTATATCATGAGGTATAACAGAAAAAAGGTCTTTAACGTCAATGGTTATGAATAAATAGTTGTCATGATATGGAATTTCATTAAATTTACCTAGGAAGTCCCAAGAATCTATTAAAATATGGGGGTAATCCTTGTTAAATAATTTCAATTTAGTGTCCACAAGTATCGCTAAAGGTTGGGTCTTTGAACCCTGAGATGTAACTATAGGTCTCAAAGGGGGATTTTCAACCTGTTTATGTATCTTTGGAATCCCAAATATTTCTGGAACAATTGGTTTTGGGACTTTCAAATAGTTGTACATATCTATGTCCAATAGTCCTTGCAACAAGTTGTCTTGGAGAATATAGTCTATTTTCCTATAACATATATTCACCTCGTTCCTGGATACCATATTATACCTTTCTTCATTGTTCAAAATTTCCAACATTTTCTTTGTATAGTCCCAGTGGTCCATAAGGACTACCCCTCCCCCCTTATCAGGTTTCATAATTCTTATCTTCTCATTACCTTGAAGTTTTTTGAGAACATCCATTTCCTCCATTGTTAGGTTACAGAAATCATGTAACCCCTTTTGGGAACCAAACCCTTGTCTCACCATATTTAAAATTGTTGTTTCAAAATTCAAAATGTCACATTGGAGAGGGGGATTAAAAGTACTTGTCCTCTTTAATTTATGACTACTATTATTGTTGGTGTCCTGAAACATTAATCCCAAGTTCAACTTCCTTGTGAACAATTTTATGTCTAACAAAACTTCCTCAATCTTGGGCTTTCTCATAGGCACAAAAGAAAACCCCTTTGTAAATAATCCAAAAAAGGCGGGGGTTATCTCGAGCTCTGTAAAATTATAAATGTAAAAATTATCCTTGGAGTAGATATTACATGGGCCCAAATTAATCTGCTCCTCTACATTTACACAATCTGATACCATAAACTCCTGAGTGCCTGTACCATCATTTAAAGTACCATTTAAAATGCTTGAGTCCTCAGTTGTATATTCTACCAAATTGGGGTTAACTTCTTTGTTGTTATGATATACGTATTCTATCTGTATCTTGTCCCCCCTTGTTGTCTCCTCTGGTAAAAATTCCCCGTTGCCTCTGCATATGAATAGGGCCGGTTTTGGTTTTTGATTCTCTCGGACCTCCGAGGGCCCTGGTCTTGTCCTAAAGGGTCTTGTTGGTCATTTTCACTGTATACCTCATCTTCCACAAAACTCCTGTTCCCATTACTGTGAAAAGATTCATTAAAGTTTATTTTAGTTCCATGTCTTACAAATGAATCCTCCCTCCTGCCCCATCCACCGGGGAATCTCCTATTGTTAATCCTGTTTTCAGGATTTACATATGCTCTTCCTTCTCTATATTCCTTTAAATCCCGCTCAATTTTCCCCACTTTCCTTTTATAATTTTTAGAAACATTAAAATCTACTTCCTGCAATACACCACAGTACAAATTCTTGTATTCTTTTACTGTAAATAAAAGGTCATTACTAATGTCCAACTTATCAATACAATTTTTACTTTCATTCAGAATTTTTTCATTGCTGTTTATCATGGCTTTTAAAATGGATAAACCACAGTCATTTAACAGTTCCGTAATGGTATTAAATAGTTCCTCATCACTGCGTACATTGTTTGGATATTTTGTCAATCTAAGCCCCTTCGGGACTATTTTCCGCTCCACACATTGCATCAAATACCAGTTATCCAAACTAATATTGCGGTACCTGTGAAGCTCCATTTGTAGAAGCTTACATTTGTCCTTGTACCGGTTGTTCCCATTGAGAGTTTTGTTGTTGTTGTCCCCATTTACCGATGAAAACGATTTGTTCAACCATTCGGAAAAAGGTATATCGTTATAGCCCTCCAAGGCTTGCTGTCCTTTGTTCAAAAAAGTTTTGTTATTGTAATTACCCGCTCTCTCTCGAGTCATATTAGCGTTTCACTCCCTGTTGACTGGGACGCGGGAATTACTCGTCACACTGGCGCCTTCAAGCGTCACCTCCTCCGGTCTCTCCTCCCCGTTGGGACTCCGTTGGCCACAAGGAATAGACCCAGTTAGGTCTAATGAAACAACCGACCCTGTTGTTTCTTGCGAATGGGTCCGTATAAGCTGGACTAGTTGACTGAGCAAACTCTGTTCACCTTCCATATTGGGGATCCCTCGTGCAGACTTCGCGGAATACTGGTAACCAAATCTCCAAAACACCTCCAAACACAAAGTTCACCAAAGCACAAACAATCCGCTGTTCTGTACAATAAAGGGTTCTCCTCCAACTGCAACAAATATTCCACCACCGGTAGTAAAAAAGATAGTTTATTGTTAAAACAGCTCAGACCACAGCAACCAGCAGCAAACAACACCAAATAGAGGTCCTTATTAATATTCCAAATGGACCATTGTTAGATTGAGCGCGCTTTCGTCCATAAACTACTGGACTTCATCAGAATCTAAAGATTTCATGAGATGCAAACCTTAAATATACACCTAAATGCTTATCCAATTGACCATTAATTGGTAATTAATTCAAATTGAACTTTTTAAAGGCATATTGCATGGTTGAATCAGTACATGTTACAATATAAAGTGCACAAGAAATGTGCCAAGAAAAATATACACAAAAAATCAATGTACAAAAAATATGTGCATAAAAGTACAAAACCTAAACTGCTGTATGACTCTGACCCATATATTAAATCTTTTTAAAAAAAACATTTTTTACTACCGGTGGTGGAATATTTGTTGCAGTTGGAGGAGAACCCTTTATTGTACAGAACAGCGGATTTTTTGTGCTTTGGTGAACTTTGTGTTTGGAGGTGTTTTGGAGATTTGGTTACCAGTATTCCGCGAAGTCTGCACGAGGGATCCCCAATATGGAAGGTGAACAGAGTTTGCTCAGTCAACTAGTCCAGCTTATACGGACCCATTCGCAAGAAACAACAGGGTCGGTTGTTTCATTAGACCTAACTGGGTCTATTCCCTGTGGTCAACGGAGCCCCAACGGGGAGGAGAGACCGGAGGAGGTGACGCATGAAGGCGCCGGTGTGACGAGTAATTCCCGCGTCCCAGTCAACAGGGAGTGAAACGCTAATATGACTCGAGAGAGAGCGGGTAATTACAATAACAAAACTTTTTTGAACAAAGGACAGCAAGCCTTGGAGGGCTATAATGACATACCTTTTTCCGAATGGTTGAATAAATCGTTTTCATCGGTAAATGGGGATAATAACAACAAAACTTTTAATGGGAACAACCGGTACAAGGACAAATGTAAGCTTCTACAAACGGAGCTTAACAGGTACCGTAACATTAGTTTGGATAACTGGTATTTGATGCAATGTGTGGAGCGGAAAATAGTCCCGAAGGGGCTTAGATTGACAAAATATCCAAACAATGTACGCAGTGATGAGGAACTATTTAATACCATTACGGAACTGTTAAATGACTGTGGTTTATCCATTTTAAAAGCCATGATAAACAGCAATGAAAAAATTCTGAATGAAAGTAAAAATTGTATTGATAAGTTATACGAGGATATCAGTAATGATCTTTTATTTACAGTGAAGGAATACAAGAATTTGTACTGTGGTGTATTACAGGAAGTGGATTTTAATGTTTCTAAAAATTATAAAAGGAAAGTGGGGAAAATTGAGCGGGATTTAAAGGAATACAGAGAAGGAAGAGCATATGTAAACCCTGAAAAGAGATTCCCTGGTGGATGGGGCAGCAGGGAGGATTCATTTGTTAGACGTGGAACTAAACCAAACTTTAATGAATCCTTTCACAGTAATGGGAATAGGAGTTTTGTGGAAGATGAGGTATATAGTGAAAATGACCAACAAGACCCTTTAGGACAAGACCAGGGCCCTCGGAGGTCCGAGAGAATCAAAAACCAAAGTCAGCCCTATTCATATGCAGAGGCAACGGGGAATTTTTATCAGAGGAGACAACAAGGGGGGACAAGATACAGATAGAATATGTACATCACAATAATAAAGAAGTTACCCCCAATCTGTTAGAATGTACAACTGAGGACTTAAGCATTTTAAATGGTACTTTAAATGATGGTACAGATACTCAGGAGTTTATGGTATCAGATTGTGTTAATGTAGAGGAGCAGATAAAATTGGTCCCATGTAATATCTACTCCAAGGATAATTTTTACATTTACAACTTTACAGAGCTCGAGATAACCCCCGCCTTTTTTGGATTATTTACAAAGGGGTTTTCTTTTGTGCCTATGAGAAAGCCCAAGATTGAGGAAGTTTTGTTAGACATAAAATTGTTCACAAGGAAGTTGAACTTGGGATTAATGTTTCAGGACACCAACAATAATAGTAGTCATAAATTAAAGAGGACAAGTACTTTTAATCCCCCTCTCCAATGTGACATTTTGAATTTTGAAACAACAATTTTAAATATGGTGAGACAAGGGTTTGGTTCCCAAAAGGGGTTACATGATTTCTGTAACCTAACAATGGAGGAAATGGATGTTCTCAAAAAACTTCAAGGTAATGAGAAGATAAGAATTATGAAACCTGATAAGGGGGGAGGGGTAGTCCTCATGGATCACTGGGACTATACAAAGAAAATGTTGGAAATTTTGAATAACGAAGAAAGGTATAATATGGTATCTAGGAATGAGGTGAATATATGTTATAGGAAAATAGACTATATTCTCCAAGATAACTTGTTACAAGGATTATTGGACGTAGATATGTACAATTACTTGAAAGTCCCAAAACCAATTGTTCCAGAAATATTTGGGATTCCAAAGATACACAAACAGGTTGAAAATCCCCCTTTGAGACCTATAGTTACATCTCAGGGTTCAAAGACCCAACCTTTAGCGATACTTGTGGACACCAAATTGAAATTATTTAACAAGGATTACCCCCATATTTTAATAGATTCTTGGGACTTCCTAGGTAAATTTAATGAAATTCCATATCACGACAACTATGTATTCATAACCATTGACGTTAAAGACCTTTTTTCTGTTATACCTCATGATATAGGTCTTACATGGTTTGAACAAATGTTGGCAGATTTTAGGTTTTTGGACAATAATGATTTTAGATTAACCCTAGAAAGTATGGAGTTAGTATTAAAAAACAATTTTATTTACTTTCAAGGGGACATCTATCATCAAAAGGATGGCGTGGCAATGGGTTCGGCATGTGCACCCATTTATGCTAATATTATAATGTTGTTCTGGGAATTTAATTTTGTGTTTAAGTCAACATACAAAAAACACATTATTAATTACTTTCGGTTCCTGGATGACTTTTTTATTGTATGGGACGGCACGGCCGAACAGATAGATGGATTCATTCATTATATCAACAGTACCACGTCATTCCTTAAGTTCACTTTTGAACTGGCATTGGATCAGGTAAATTATTTAGATGTCACCATTACTAAGAACAAAATTGACAGAAAATATAAATCTAGAATATACAGGAAAAGTTGTTTTTCCAACTCATATGTTCATTTTGAAAGTGACCACCCCTTGTTTTTGAAAAGAAATGTGGTGAAGGGGCAAATGATAAGGGCCTCCAGAATGACAAGTGATAGGGGTGAATTTATGGAAGAAATGAGGGTAATTCAAAATTTATTCAGTGAAAGAGGTTACCCTGATAATTTAATAAAGAAAGTTAAAAAAGAGGTTATGAAACAACGTAATATGAAATACAGGCCACTCTTGGAAAATACCCCATGATGAACATCAATAGAAGTGAGCCTATTATTAACAACGATAAAAGTATGGTGGACACCCATGCAAATACTATACCCCGATTGACATTAACTTATTACTATGGTTTAGGATGGCTAAGAAAAGGCATTAATGAAGTATGGAATATTTTTTCTAGAATGACAAACAAGCCATCAATATTCCAACAACCATTAAAATTCTGTTACAGGAAAAACATCAACCTAAAGAAAATGTTTGAGACTAAGAAAAGTATACATAAGGAACAGGGAGCACAATCGAAGTCAGGTACATTTAAGTGTGGAAGGTGTGCACAATGTTCCTTTCTAACAGGTAGTAAAGAATTATGGTTGAAAAGTATAGGATATAAATTTAAAAGTAACAAATATCATAGTTGTTATACCAAGGGGGTAGTATACCTGGCATACTGTACGGTATGTTGGGCATACTACGTGGGGAAAACCGAAAGACACTTAAGATTTAGAATATATGAACATATGAGGGATATAACAAAGAAGAACGAAAAAAACGCCTTGTATAGGCATGTTATCAAATGTAAAAATGCCAACATTAAGTTTTGGGTACTGGAAGAAGTGAAGGCTTGTGATAGAGGGGGAGACTGGGAAACTTTTTTGGAATACAGGGAACTTATTTGGCAGATGAGATTGGACGTATGCTGCCATAAGGGCCTGAATGACCATTTATCGATAAAACCAGTTCTCAAACTCCTAGCCAGTAACCCCAAACAGAGTTCACAAAAATCATGACATTATATACAATAACATGAATTAGACTTACCTATTATATCTATTACACACAATTTATTCACTTTCTCATAGATATTCAATGTGGATTTTAACTGTTCAACACATCTATATATTTCCTGCAATTATATTTATATTTATATTTATATTTACATTTTTTCATATTTATATGTATATTTATATGTATATTTATATTTGTACTTATATTTGTATTTATATTTATATTTATATTTCTACTTCACATTTTTTATCTTTTACATATTTATATACTATTTATATACCATTTATTGTATATAAAATACAATAACATCACAACATTTTAATCAAAATAACTAAAATAATAATGATACACCAACAGTACTTTTATTTTAATTTTAATTTCCACTTGTCATTACTTTTTTCAATAACAATATGGTATTCTTAGATGATAGTTAACATTAGGGGAATATATATTCACATACAATTTTAGGAACAAGATTTAATATATGGGTCAGAGTCATACAGCAGTTTAGGTTTTGTACTTTTATGCACATATTTTTTGTACATTGATTTTTTGAGTATATTTTTCTTGGCACATTTCTTGTGCACTTTATATTGTAACATGTACTGCTTCAACCATGCAATATGCCTTTAAAAAGTTCAATTTGAATTAATTACCAATTAATGGTCAATTGGATAAGCATTTAGGTGTATATTTAAGGTTTGCATCTCATGAAATCTTTAGATTCTGATGAAGTCCAGTAGTTTATGGACGAAAGCGCGCTCAATCTAACAATGGTCCATTTGGAATATTAATAAGGACCTCTATTTGGTGTTGTTTGCTGCTGGTTGCTGTGGTCTGAGCTGTTTTAACAATAAACTATCTTTTTTACTACCGGTGGTGGAATATTTGTTGCAGTTGGAGGAGAACCCTTTATTGTACAGAACAGCGGATTGTTTGTGCTTTGGTGAACTTTGTGTTTGGAGGTGGTTTGGAGATAAACTTAGAAAGTTGATTGAATAACAGATTTTGCATTATCATGAATTTTCTGAAGGATATGAAGTCTGAAACTCTGTCATTATTTTCTAACTTCAACCTTTAATGATTTACCACTAATTTGCCAGAAAATCACAATTTTATGAAAAACTGGCCAAAAATATGAGGTCAGAATCTGGACATTCTGCGAAAATCTGTACAGTTGAGTGCTATGCATCTTTTTATATTTATGTGCTTGTGTCTGTCTTTGTAGTCTTGCACTTTTATTTCCCTAGACACCGCTCCCCAAGCAAACTCTGAGATGACTATTGCAACTGACTGTTTTGGAGCAGAAAGGGAGACCTCGATCCAGTTATATTTGATGTCTCCACCAACTAATTTCTCTTCTCACAAATTTCAAAACTGAGATCTGAAAAGATAATGGATGTAATGCTAGGAAGAAAGAGACTTCTGATACCAATGTAGCTTTCTCGTGTGGAGTCTTGCAAGAGTTATCACGAGAATCATAGATGCCATTAGACCCAGAATCACAGTGACCAAAGTCTGAGCAGAAAACCTCTGGGATAGATCTAAATATAAATCTATTTTTTCTGTGGAAGAAAAACTATTTGTACTGAGGTGTCTAGCAGACACCCAGGAGTACAATCATGTGTGATGGAGTCAAAAAAGAGTTCTGAATGTTCTCTTGGAATCCCAGCCTGAGTAATAGATTTCTCACCAAGTGAGAGATTCCTGACATTTGAAAAAAAAACAAACTCTGCAAAGATAAACAAGTTGCCTAAATGTAGAAAAACGTGATGCCCTGTAGCCTGCAGTGAGCTATGACAGGACCTGGATACTTTGTAAACATTCTTGGAGTCGAGGATAGCCCAAAGGGTAATGTAAAGAAATGATACCGTCATCCAGACATATAAAGCCTTAAAAAAAAGCCTGAAACCTGGAAAATAAGAAAGCGATGATAAGCATCTTTTAATTATGAGGTTACAAAAAATTCAAATGAGGAAGGCAGAGTTAATAGGTTCTGAACTGAAAGCATTTTGAACTTGGGAAATATGACATACTGGTTTAGGAAGAAAAGGTCCAGAACCGTTTTTCAGGCATTTTTGTTCTTTGGCACCAAAAGCATTCTTGAATGAAAACATCTTTCTAACTGGGTCAGAGGAACTGTTTCTATTACTCCCTGAGACGGCATGAGCTGTAGGACTGAAAGAAACAGAAGGGTTTGTTCAGGAGTATGTGGAATAATTCCATGGAAAGGAGGAATTTTTTCTCACTGGCATCTGTATTTGTCTGAAACTATCAGATGCCAAAGAGAGAAATAGTTATTCATATTTTCTGGAAGGGATAAGGGACTGAGTGGGAGGTGGGGGCAAGATCCCTTATATAGTTATTTTGCCTTATCTGCACAGTCTTTGCGCTGGGGTGTTTCTACTTTCTTTTAGGAACCTCCCTGCCACTGCTTTAAGCATCTGTTTATCAGTAGTCTGGTTAGCTGTTTATTTTGCTTCTTGCCAAAACTGGACAAGGGAGCAGAAAATCCCTTGGAAATTTTAGGAGAGCAGGGATGAAAAATCTGAGAGATTTCCTGTCAGCTTAACCCTCTCATCACATTTATGGATAACATCTGCAGCAGAGGGTCCATAAATTAAATCTTTGTTCAAAGGAAAATTTAAAATGCCATTTTTTACATCTTCTGGGAGGTTCTGAGACTGCAGCCAGACAAACTTCCTCAACACAGTACCAGTGGCAACAGCCCTGGAAAACACAAACCAGATTTTTCCTCACATGAGGGAGCTGTGGATAAAACATTCATCATGCTTTCACAATCAGTCAAAATAAACTTTAACAAATGACCTCAACAATTCACAATTCTAAATATTATAGTAGCAGAAGCTTGCACGTTTCTAAAACATATCAATTGTTTTGTCATCCTTGTCTGAAAGGGAAGAATCAGAATTAACAAAATTCCTGGCAGCAACTAAAGCTATAGCTGCTGGATCAAGTCCGAGATTGGTGTATAAAAACTTGAAAGACTAAGGAACTTTGTGCAGTCTGTCTTCTTTCTTAGTTGCATGAGGTTGGTTATCAGGGAATCGAGAGGCTGTGACAAACATATCCTCCAATGCAGACAGCATAAGAAGGATAGTTGAAGGTTCTGGGAATTCTAGTTGTTACAGCTATTTTCTGAGGGAATGAGAAACCTCAGTGTTTACCCATTGAAAACACTGGCTGGTATATGCTGAAAAAAGTCTCAGAGAAGGGAAAATTGAGGTAAATAGTTTTACTAATAGCAGCAACAGCTTCCCCACAGATGGGCACAAAATTCTGGTCAAGCAGGGGCACTTCTCTTGACTCTTTTCCCAAGACCAAAAACAAGTGGCGCTCCCTTGCTCACTGAGGGGGACCCCAACAGCTGCAGAGGACATGGCTAATCCCACAGTGGCTATATGTACTACACCAAAGGGATCCGAGGAAGAAAACAAGTGGTTTGAGGAGGCAATGTTGGCCACAGCAGAGCCACCCATCTGCATGTAAGGAAAAGTGTTATCCTGTTGTGGTGGAAGACTGTTTGGTTAACTTTTTCTTTTTGTGGTTGGAAGAAGGACCAACCATGGGACTGGTAGTTTGTTGCATAGTCAAGCCAAAAACGTGCACCTTTCCTAAGGGAAACTAAGAGGCACAAGTTGGTAAACATTAGAAACAGTAAAAAGTCACTTATGCCCAGTAAAATCTGAGCAAAACTCACTTCAGTACTTTGCCATCCCCCAAAAGAAAATTAAAAACACAATTTAACAGAAAAAGTAGTTTCAGAATATTTTAATTTTTAAACTGATAGAAATCAAAATGTGAGCCCGTTTAAAAGTACAGTATAGTCTCATCACAGTAAACAAAATTGCATAATCCCACATTAAAAATACTTTCCTCACAAGGAAATCAAGATTAAACAATAAAAATAAAATATGGAAGATATTCCTCCAAAGTGACATTATCTGACCAGCAACAGCATAGCACATGCCAACCACTGATCCTCGGAAGTCTACACAGGAATGATCTCTTCAGTGGCAGGAAAGTTCTGGAGGGCTTGGCACGCAAATGTGTCTTTTAGTCAACTCTGCTCAAGCTGCCTAATACTTTGGGTGCATGAAATGTGTCCAGAAACTTTGGAAACAGGCCAGCTGTTATATCCTTAGCAGGATATAACAAATGTAGTTTAGGCTACTGCAGCAGTGATCGATATGATAAGTATATTTGGCATGGCTTAGTGGTAAATCACTTTGTGTATGGTGTGCAGGGTCCTGGGTTCGAGCCTTGCAGAGGCTGTTTATTTGGGTGGGAGGATGGCATTATGGTTAAGGTGTTTATCTTGCAGACACAAGGTGCAGGGTTTGAGTCTCACATGGGGTAATTGGCTAGTCTTAAAACAGCCCACAAGGGCAGTTAGCCTAGTACAAACCTATGGACCTATATCAATACATGTCCAATTTCATTAAGTATATACAGTGCACACAAACACACACCCATATATATATATATATATATACACACACACACACACACACAAATATATATAGATCAATAGATATGTATCTCTCTAAATCTATATACCTAGATAGACAGACACACTCATTCAAATTCAGATCAAGATGCACCACAACCAACATGATGCTTGCAGTGTGACAGTTGAGAAGAACCTCGAAATGAAAGAATCCAGCTGGTCATTATTGTACAAAGGGGAAGCCATGTAACAATGTGCCAGGAGAGAAATAATTTGGACAGTCCTGCAATGGTTCTAAGTTGCAGAAACACTGGTAGAATTGAAAAGGACAAATACAACCCAATCCAGGGTAAACGAAGAGTAACCAAACAAAACAGCACAGACCACTGCTAAACGAATCCACGGAGAGCCAGTATGTTGCAGAAACAATTCTTTAATGAAGACTTAGCGCTTTCACCAAAAAACTGTGGCATCATCAGAGTCATACATTCCAATCGAAGAACACTAGGTTTAAATAGCTATTGAATCAAGACAATAATTCAATAATTAACTAATTAATTAATCAGTTAATTTAAACCTTAAACAAACACTACCATTCAACCAGACCTCAATACATTCAATGTAACCATTACAACACCCAACATAAAATATTTTTAAGAACATTAAAATTCTCTAACCATGTATGTAATGTATATTATATTATTTTTGTATACATAAAAAATATATAAAAAACTATATGTATATATACAATAAATTAACTTTAACATACATATAATATTAAAGAATAATATACAAAAATTTTTATATACATATATAACAAAATAACAAAATATGTGTGTATATAACAATTCATTATACACCTTATATCAAGTATGGTTTTTGCCTCAGAATAGGCTTTAAAGAAATGCAATCATTTAAACCAGGCTGCTTCATTGCATTTAGCCTGAGTTGCCACTCTGTTTCACGAAGAGCTACTCTGTTCCCAATATCACCACCTTGGTCAGTAACGACCCGATCAATAATAAAAAACAAAAATTTCTTAAAACTAGAGCATTTAACAGAATGCAGGTATAGGGCATTGTGCACATCTTTATTTTTCACACATCTAACATGCTCCAACACCCTATCCCTTAGCCTACGTGTGGTCATTCCGATATAGAATGCATCACATGAGGTGCATGAAGCAATATAAATTATGTTTTTACTATTACAATTACATGCCCCCGGACAAGCCAAGGTATGCTCAAAATTGGCCACACAAACATTCCGCTATAAACCTGCATGCCCTGCATGTTCCACATTTACTCAACATGGGCTTAACTGATTTAGGGTTCTTTTCTAAAATACTCTTCAAATTAGGTCCTTTACTAAAAACAATTCTAGGTTTGGGTCCAATAATATTCTTTAATTTCATACTTAAACTGTTATCCCATAAACTTTTCATTATGGCACACATTTCAGAAGCTTTTTCACTAAACTGTAGAACAAAAACTGGGTCCTGATTAAACATCTCTTTTTCTCTTTCACTAGAACTAACAACGTCACCAAACCTCTCCAAGCTTCCATTATTCCCATACTTCCTTAAAATAGGGGAGTATAATGTTCTTCTCTTTTTGTACACCTCTTTCTTAATTTTTAATAATAAATTCAATGGATACCCATGATCCAACAACATCCCAATTAAAGTAAACATCTCCTTCTTAAACATCCCCTCATCACTGACCAATCTAGATGTATGAACCATCTGACCCTTTGCCACCCCTTTCCTCTGGTGAAAGGGATGGCAACTGTTGAAATGCAATAACGAATTAGAATAATTCTCCTTCCTAAAAATTGTGCTCAATAGACCATCCCCATCCTTAATAATGGTGATGTCCAAAAAATTAATACTGTCCTTACTCCAAGTGTGAGTGAATTTTAAAAATTTTGTAGTTCTATTCAAGTAATTGACAAATTGAAGTGCCTAATTTTCATCTCCTCCCCACAAAATTAGTACATCATCCAGGAATCTACTGTAGAGAACAATTTTAGAATAAAACGCTGATGTAAACACAAATGACCTTTCCCAAGCCAACAACACTAGATTTGCAAAGGTCGGGGCACATTTGGCACCCATTGCCACTCCCGAACACTGTTTAAAATACTCTCCTTCAAATTTCATAAAATTGTTACATAAGACCATCTCCATCAAATCATACAACAAGTTTGTTCTACTCTTGTCAACCTTGTCACTTAAACTCAGGCTTTCAAAAAGCATATCTAATCCTTCCCCATGCGGAATCACTGAGACTAAATTGACTATGTCAATGGTGAGAAAACTGTATAAACTACTCACAACCTCAACTTTTCCCAACCTTTCCAAACAATGCCAAGAATCTCTCAGGATGTGCTGTACATCATGAAAGGCTGGTTTTGAAACCACATCTACAAAGGAAGCCAAAGGTTCAATCTTGGAACCCCTTGCGGACACTATCGGCCTAAATGACAAGGGATTCACTCCTTTGTGCACTTTGGGTATACCAAAGATACTTGGCATAATAGGATATTTAACCTGTAAATAGTCAAATTCATCTTCACTAATTGTACCCTGAAACAAAGCATCCATCAAAAATAAATCAATCTTTTTGTAAGCCATGTTAACTTCATTTAGAGACACTCTACAATAAACAGCTTCATCGTCCAATAAATTCATCATAGCAGCAAGATAGTCAATCTTATACATAAGTACCATCCCCCCACCTTTGTCAGGTTTCATACACCTAGTGTTGTTGGCTGTTCTCAACTCAGTCAAAACCTGTCTTTCTCCTTCATCAATATTATCTTCCCACAGATATTTCTGGAGGCAAATTCTCCTAAATTCACATTCTAGCATCCTCTCAGAATTCAATATTTCTGTATTATGCGGGGGAACAAACAAACTTTTCCTTTTTAAAGTAAAAGCCCCTGATTCAGGGCTCCTAACATTAAGTAAATGTTTCTCTCCAAAATAAAGTTTAAGATTCACTCTTCTTAAAAACAACTTAAGGTTGGTCAGAACATGGGCAACATCAAGCTTGAAATTGGGAACAAAGTTAATCCCTCTACTAAATAATTTAAAATAACTGTCAGCAAGTATTGTACCAGTATAGTTGTAAATAATAAAATTGAACCTCCTTCTGATAGCACAGCACAATACAATTTTAATTTTCTTAAAAATATTTTATGTTGGGTGTTGTAATGGTTACATTGAATGTATTGAGGTCTGGTTGAATGGTAGTGTTTGTTTAAGGTTTAAATTAACTGATTAATTAATTAGTTAATTATTGAATTATTGTCTTGATTCAATAGCTATTTAAACCTAGTGTTCTTCGATTGGAATGTATGACTCTGATGGTGCCACAGTTTGTTTGGTGAAAGCGCTAAGTCTTCATTAAAGAATTGTTTCTGCAACATACTGGCTCTCCGTGGATTCGTTTAGCACTGGTAGAATTGGTGCAGGTTATGTACAACAATCCAATGACACAAGTATTGTAATAAAACAAGAGAATGTTCACACTCAGAAAGGGATTCTATGTGGAAGTGAGTATGTATCAGAGCCCACTACTTCTCATTCTGTTGCTGGACTACATTAACAGACTCCAAAACAAAGTTTACCAACCAAGAAGAAAAACAGATTACTGCAGGGACTCCAATTCACGGCTCTAGCAGAAAATGATCTCAAATACATTGAAAAGCTGTTGAAACGTTTGGTTTTAGTGCTTTTGTTTTAATAAATGCAAAACTTCTTCAGATAAAACAGTAGCAGTCTGAATTAGGAATCCAAATCTAGAATCAGAGGTGCTGTAGCACACTGGCACAAATTGTCAGGGTCTATATTATATCTTTGAAAAGTCATTTCAGTGAACAGCATTTTACATCAATCAGTGAACTGTTCATAGTGAGACTGAGGTACAGTGAAAATCGGAAAGTTTGCCCTTTCCTCAATGCAGTGAGATCTAGTCGCTGTTATATATAATTAGCGGAGGGTGGGTGGGCACAGATGCCCACAAGAGTGAGTTAGTTGAATGGCATATCGATGTAAACTGCCATTCGCTAAACTGACTTTTCAAGGATATACTATAGACCCAGATTGTCAGGTGTAGTGTGTGAAGAAGAATGTCAAACTGAAAAGCAAGGTATAGGAAAGAGTGGTGCAACCAGTACTACCATATGGTACAGAAACCTGGGCAGTAAAGGTGGATCATTCAAGTAAGCTAGATGTGATGGAGATGGGTAGTAAGATGCACACTGTGGGACATGTGAAGAAATAAGGATATTAGAGCAGATGCTCAAGAAGCTCCAATTGCAGAGAAGGTCAAAGAGAACAGATTACAGTGGTTCAGAACATGTGTAGTCCAGCAGAAGACAAGCTAGTGAAGATGATTTGGGACAGATAGGAAGAAGGCAAGAGGAAACAAAGGCATCTAAGCAAGGAGATGGATGGATTGTGTGAGAGAATACGTGCAACAGCTAGTCATGGCTATCAAAGAAGGTAGGACAGTGGCACTGAATTGAGAGAGATAACAACAGTTGAAACAACACCCCAATCCCAACCCCATAAAGAGGGTTGATGATATTTATATAAATATATATATATATATATATATATATATATATATATATATATATATAAAATATATATTTGTGTATATATATATATATATATATATATATATATATATATGTATATATATATATATATTTATATATATATATATATATATATATATATATATGTATATATATATATATATATATATATGTATATATATGTATGTATATATATATATATATATATATATATATATATATATATATATATATATATATATATATATATATATATATATATATATATATATGTATGTATATGTGTATGTATATATATATATATATATATATATATATATATATATATATATATATATATATATATATATATATATATAGATATGCATATATATATATATATATATATATATATATATATCCATATATATATATATATATATATATATGCATATATATATATATATATATATATATATATATATATATATATATATATATATATATATATATATATATATATATATATATATATATATATATATATATATATATATATATATATATATATATATATATATATATATATATATATATATGCATATATATATATATATATATATATATATATATATATATATATATATATATATATATATATATATATATATATATATATATATATATATATATATATATATATATATATATATATATATATATATATATATATATATATATATATATATATATATATATATATATATATATATATATATGTATATATATATATATATATATATATATATATATATGTATATATATATATATATATATATATATATATATATATATATATATATATATATATATATATATATATATATATATATATATATATATATATATATATATATATATATATATATATATATATATATATATATATGTATGTATATATATATATATATATATATATATATATATATATATATATATATATATATATATGTATATATATATATATATATATATATATATATATATATATATATATATATATATATATGTATATATATATATATATATATATATATATATATATATATATATATGTATGTATAAATATATATATATATATATATATATATATATATATATATATATGTATGTATAAATATATATATATATATATATATATATATATATATATATATATATATATATATATATATATATATATATATATATATATATATAGATATATATAGATATATATATGTATGGTGTGCATGGACTTCATGGATGTAACTAAAAGCCATTTTTGCACTGCTAGAATGTGCCATGCTGAATATACTGCATGGTTCCTTTTTTTATTTCTGTTCAAAAATCATAGATTAGGCATTTGGCAGGACTGCAAGCCTAGCCAGGCTTATGGGACATATAACCTGCAGAATGGTTAGAGTGGGAAACGAGCAAGAATTTTACATGCAGCCTGTCACAGATCATTCTAAATGCCACCAATTTTGAATGATCAAGCTAGAATGGAAGGTTTGAATCCCACCATTGTAAACCAGTTCAACACCAGCAGGTGGGAGTTACAGAGGCTATAATTATTGAGTCTACTCCGCTACTGCATAGAGATCTGATGGTTACTACAGGAATGGTCTCCTAAGTAACAACACTGGTACAAAGTGAAAGCAAAAAGTGCACACAAATCTGATTCAATGACCAATTCATCAAATGCATCTGGTTCCAAGAGCAGAAATGATGTATTTGCTGATACCGTGTACATGGGCTTTCAATACCACACTAAACTTAAAACACTGGCCACTTAAAAAGCTGAGTCTTTGGCCTACCATCCTAGGCTCCTTTCTCACCACACACTCTCACTGTGAAACACTTTTACTTCCAGTGTTCCTTAGTATATACATGCATACACACACACACACACACACACACACACACACACACACACACACACACACACACACACTCACACACACACACACACACACACACACACACACACACAATTCCCAGGAATTCTCCAAAACTTCCTTCCTGGTAAAGTAGTACTGCAATCATTCTAGATAACGCTAGGGGTCAAACACAACAGTCACCCAACTACTCTTGGTTGAGACAAATACAAATTATAAAAATATTATTGCTGGTAGTTGGTTCAAGCAATCTGGCTAATTAACTACAGAAACTACAGCCTTGCCATCCTACTGTGATAAATAATACTATCTTCTCAGATAGTAAATAGAAATGAATAGATAATAAATACCAGCCACAAGATCCTAAAAGTGAATAAACAGAATAAATACAATTTTACTTAAACAATAACAGCAGTTATTCACTTTAAATATGCAGAGGTTAAGACAATGCACAAAATATATAAAACAGCAATCAGTTTTTCAACATAGAATGTTTAAAGAAGAATTTTGCCTACAGGTAAATAAGTACCATAGCTGTCTCTTACTCAAGAGGCACTGTACCTAACTAGAAGGCAGAACTGCAAACAACAAATCTTCATAGAAATGCTCACTAAGGTCTCTCAGACGTACTCGCTGACTTGGCTTTCAACTCTAAATGTCTGCATCCTACCTCATTGTTTCTGTTCCTACAGAAACTTATCAGATTACATCAAGTCTTCTTTTCCACATAATAGAAAAACAGACTAGTTAAACAGTAAACATGTTTTTCCACATCAAGACCCCAACATTCAATGTAAAAGTTTATTTTTTGAATATGACCAATGTTTTCTTTGGAAGAGTCTTGTAATTGCATTTTTATGGTCAATTTACATCCTGACTCCATCTCCTATTATGACTTAACTATATACTAACAAGCAGGTCCTTCCTGAGAAATTGAAGAGTTATACTTTACATTTAAATTTTAAGTTTCATACATTTCTCTTTTACCTTTCTTTTCTCTCTTTTTTATTCATAGAGGAAAGTAACACACATTTTCATGACACATGAAATATACATATTGCAGATTAAACATAATTTAAATATATCTTATAAAAGAGCAGCTGTCTAAAATAAGAAAAAAATAAATATTACATTTCTAACTTTTCTAACTGGCACTGCATAGCTAACCTGTGTATCACTGTCAATAATGTATTTGCTCATATATTTCTTTCTTTCTTTTTTAGTTTTATTCCTTCACTATTCTGACACTCTTCAGACTCACTATTCTGACACTCTTCAGACAATCTAAAACAGTCATTATATATCCAGTTCCTAGCAAGAATGAGAAAATATACCATGAAAATATTGCAGATACAGTTCAATAATTCAGTTCAGATAGTTTCAATGAAGATAGAGGGAAAGTGTTTTGCCATGCATGCAGCTGCTCTCTGGTTCACACCAGAAAGGATATTATCAAAGACCATTAGACAAGTCAGAAATACCAAAAGAATAAGGAAAAGTAAGATAGGGATAAGGCTATGTGACTAACTATACTATTTACAGGATTTAATGCGGCTACAGAAGTAAAAGCAGCCAGAAAAGGGATCATCAAGGACATTATGTGGGCACAATGGGTTGCAAACATTCCATTTAATAAACTGCACAATCCTCAGCTTTGCCACTGGATGATAAACTATATAAAGTAGACTACATATTTTCCAAAACTGGATATTTTGCACAAACTATAATTTCCAAAGTTGAAACACATGGAAACAGATATACAAGGGATCTCCTACAAGAAGCTGAGGCATAACCCAATAACTGTAAGTTGCATGAATTAAAAATGGTGAAAAAAAGGCTGCAGATAAAATTAAAACTCCCTGTGTAGAGGACTTTTCTCCATACCCCTTATTTAATTGCACCATACATACTAATTACATGATCACATAACTAAGGGAAGGAAAACCATTCTCCAAGGCTGAAAATGGTATTTACACACATTGCAATCTCATGGTACATTAAAAATGCAAAAAAAATGGAGACTCTTTAGTTCTAGGAATCAAAAAGATTACATTCAATGAGATATCTCCCATACACAAGGAAGGCAATCTGAAGTTCTATGCAATAAAAGAAAATATGGCAATGCAAGCTGCATTATCTTTGTGGTTGAGAGGATCAAATCACACATAACCAGCTGTATGGTGCTCACAATTGCACAATTCTGAAGCTTTAGACAGCAGTGCAGAAGACAGTAGAACACAAGAAAGAGGAGGCCTAAACTATAACTTTTGTGAGTGGCAGTGGTTGCAACATGATTAGAAGATCTGATGACACAATTAAAATACAGTATGATAGCAAGTCATATGGTTCTTTGCTGTGCCCATGTACTGTCCCTTATAAGTGATGCACAACTTCCACATTTTAAGACTGCTAATGATCTTATACCATTCTTGAAGAACATGGGCTTCAGACTGCTCTCATAGCACTTCTACCTATACCAGTGCTTAAAAGATTTAATACATGGTTTCCAGCTGTGTGGTACAATGCACATTTCCAATAATGCAAGACCTATTCATCGGTGCTGAAAGTGATGCAACATCCATGAACAATCTAGAGACTTTTTGTGTGACTACAATTCAGAACTTGAAATTCAGCCTGCATTTGTCTCAGAAAATTCATATCACAGGGTTACAGTGTCAAAACCAGCAGCTGAAAGATGCACCTTCTTCAATCTGCAGGTATAACATACTAATGTCAATAATGCAGCATTGAGAAGTTAGGACAGCCAAATGTTCATGCATTGGTCAGAAAATGGATGAATGTCTTGTCATGAGTATACCCAACATAAAAGTAGAAAGCATCACACTGTTCTGGAATGTATTTAATGTCTGAAGTGAAAAAACAGGGGAATCATCTAGCTAGAAACCCATACGCTACCCTTTACTTTCTTAAAAATCATCAGAGCAGTGAAATAATTTCACCTCCAACAGCTGGAAAATAGTACTGTTTCATTTGACACAATCCTGTCCATTTTCAAAATGGGTAATCCATGTTCACTTCATAATGACTGGGATGTCTACATTCAATAAGACTGGACCAGCTTTGTCTTTATTGAACTTGCACAAATACCGTCTTTCAAAGAGTGTACCGCTAGGATCCACTCCACATCCTTATTACCTAAAGATCAAATCACACTTGCCTGCTTATAAAAGCCAATAGATTACAACTTGAATACACATACTGAGAAAATGCATGTACTCATGCTGTTCAATTCATGTGCATGTGTAACAAAAAAAATAAATAAATCAGGGAAACAACTCCCCCGGCATTCTCATGGGGGAGGCAAACCCTAACTCTACTCCCAAATTTTATTCCTCACTTTGTGATTTCTGTACTTCACATAAAAATTGACCACTAATAGGGTATGTCTGTCTCACTCTTTCTCTGAGGTGCATTAACCTCAGACCACCCATATCTCATTCTTAAGTGATCTTATGAATCTCAGTCTTCATAGAAGCAGGCAGCAAACCTCAAAGCCAAAACTGTTGCAATGTTAATAATCTCTTCTATAACATTCTGGGTAAGTATGCTAACAAAAACAATAGAGTTAGTAAATTTTCAAATACAGAATATAGTAACAAATGGATCTATTTACATATCTTTCTTACACTACATAGACTTTTTGTTTATAGCTTCATAAGTTAAAAAAATAGGCTAGTTGCCCTTGTGGGACATTTTAAGCCTAGCCAATTTCTCCTGAAGGTGAGAATTAGACCTTGTACCTTGTGCCTGTGAGGTAAATGCCTTAACCATTATGTCAATCCCCAACCCAAAAAGTGAGACTCAAACCCTCCAACTTGTGATTGTGAGGGAAACACCTTAACCATAATACCAACCCCTAACTTTAAATGTGCATTCAAATCCTACTCATATAGCTCTAACTGGTGAGTTCAATACATTTCCTTACAATCCTTAATTGCAAAGCTTTGAAAAGGTTTTTAGACATTTTTTATTTAATTGATAGATTACATTAAGAATATATTTTATCCCATGGATACAGACCCCTAGGCTTAAGGTATAAGAGGCTTTCTAAGTTAGGCCATATTTTTGTTTCAATGTATTCTTCAAGCAACTTCAAGAATATTATTATTCTACCATGGACCTTCTCAGATCATGTTCCTTTATAAGGGCTCCCACATTCTCATTCTACCAGAAAGGCATATTATTTTGATAAGAGGATGTTCATTAGACATTTTAATATAATTAAAACTGCAATAGATGATTTTTGGATTACTTTTTCAATTAATTATGGGAGAGAACTTATTAATTCTTATATATTATATAATCTACTAGAACAATTCCCTTTGCTTGTTTGGTTAGTCAAGGTTAACTATGAAAAATACACTCCAGTATGATATAGTTACTTACAACTAAGGGAAACACTTGTAAAGATACCGGTAGAGAAGAACTTTTAAAAATTAAAAAAATGGTGCTGAATCTCACAGCTCATTCTTCAAGGAATTGTTTAATAATACCTTAAATAAAAACTACATTACCAACTTCAAAACTCTCAGTGTTCTTATTTCTGACCCTCAGATTATTCTAGACATTCTCCCCAGTATTACAACACACATTGTAACAAATGTATTGTACAACAAGAAACACTGGACGAGTTTGGATCGTTTTACTCTCCTCATCCATTAGACCTATTTGATTTTATCCATTCTACTCATTCAGTAAAAGAATGAATCCTTTCCTGATAACAAAGCTTCAGGTCCAGACTTAATTCCAGCAGGGCTAACCATACAGTGGTGTGAACTTTGGCTCTAGATGATTTTCATATCAGCTAGCACCAAAATTGTTACTTCTCAAAAAAAGTAATAGCTACCTCACTCTCAGATACTAAATCTTTTTTTCTTTATCTAAACTGATTCTAAGAAACCTGATTAAGGACAGTTCCAACCCATAGAACTATTGCCCTAGCCCAGCCTTATTAAAAACTGACTATAAAATATTAGCCAAATAAGATAACATTTTGTTACCAAAATAATTACTCAGATTTAAATCAGTTTGCTTTTATAGGTTCATAGGTGTTTACTAGGCTAATGACAAGGGCCTTTTTAAGCCTAGCCATGCATCCCATCCAATTGTCCAAGTTGCATTTGAATTGGATTAGGGAGAAACTCTGCTTCACATGGATAGGGAGCCTGTTCCATAGACAGGGTAGTCTCTGGAATACATACCTATCTCTCCAGCAGGTCCTATTTATATCACAGGGAAGGTTTAAGTCTTTAGAACGGGTAATTCTGGTACTATTTGTTTTGTGAATATGCAGGAGGTCCATCAGAATTGGGTCTGACAATGCCCTGTATGTCAGGCATAGATCTCCTTCAAGAGCCTGTAGGAGACAGAATACAGGGATAGGGTATTGAGGCGGTTTGCATAGGACATATTACTTATGCCATGTATTCTTTTAGTGAGGAACCTCTGTGGATGTTCCACTTGATGGATATCCCTGGTTAGGTACATACCAATGGGGGCATTGTACTCAATGACAGGTGTAATGAATGCCGAATACAGTGGTACAATGACTTCCTTGGACTTAGATGCCATATCTTTGTTTATAAGTTGCACAACATAGAATGATTTCCTCACCACTGTAGACATGTGATGATCAAAGGCTAGATTACAATCTGTGTGTGTCCCTAAGTCCCTGACTACTGGGTTAACTCTAAGGAATGTGCTGTCAATATGATAGTTACCAGGGATGGATGACTTCCCAAATGATACTATTATGCATTTCTTGGCATTTAGTTTTAGTCCATGACTCTGATACCAGTTGTTTGTCTGTGTCAACCCCTCCTGGAGAACATTTGTGTCAGTGTGAGATTCAATGACAGCTCCTAATTTGCAATAATCTGCAAATTTAGTCAGCCAGAGATAACTGACACTGATTTCTGAGAAGTAAATGCCAAAAAGGAGCAGTTCAAGGACTGATCCCTGAGGGACTCCACTTGTGACTGGCCTGTTTGTAGAGGTGGACTCCCCAATTCTAACTTCCTGGATCCTGTCTGTGAGCCAGTTGGCTATCCACTGGGTGACATACGGGTTTGTACCTAACTTCTTGAGTTTATATCAAGTAGAAAAATGCAAATGGCAACCCATGCATTACAAGCCATCCTATTGTATTTTAAGAATAACAAATAATCCACAACTTTCAGTGGCCTTCATTTCTCTGGATGTAGAAAAAGCCTTTGATTCCATTAATAAGACATATTTATTCAACATTTTGACAAAAGTATATCAAGCATACTATTCACTTTGCTAAAGCACCCTTTTCTGTACAAAATACTGTATTACATTATATGGCCTGTCACCTAAAATATTAGAACAAAAGAATGAGGTCCGTCATAGCTGCACTATGTCCCCTATTTTGTTTTTTGTTACAATTAATTTTGTCTGTAAGCTGATCCTTCAGTAGTTTCTACTTCAATCAATAATTAGACTACAAAGTTTATTGCATATGCTGATATTTTGTTGACCACTTTGTCACCAAACCTATATGGTGGTCCACTAGCATAAATAAACTATACAAAAAATAAAGAAACTCCTTAACCTGTACAGAAAAAAATCAAAAGGCCCTCAAAGCATGCATGACATTAAACTGTTACTTATGAATCTAAAAAAGGGCAGCAGAAAAGCAAAAGTTCACCAAGAAAAAAGAAGACAAAGACAACTGTAAATAATTCTTTAGTTATGTCAGGAAAAAAGGAATAACTCTCAAAGTTGATCAGAGCTTATTCATAATGGTACTACCTGCTCTGATCCATTCAATATAACAAACGTACTAGAAAACAAACTTATTGCCAATTTTACCCCAGTGATAACTATACCAAGCCCTCTTACAAAATGGGCACAAACTACCAACCATCACAAAAGAACGTGTATTAAAAATATTCTCCAACATGAGGATTACCTCATCTATGGAGATTGATAACATATCTAGTTTCCTGATTAATAGAGCTAAGCAAGCACAGGAAGACACAGTACTTAATGTCTTTAACTTGAGCCTAGCAATGGCCTTTAACTCATAGGTGTGGTACACAGTTGCAGTGAGGCCCTACCACTGACCATGGAAAATGCCATCAGTCTAACAAGCCTTATATGGAAAGCCATGTGGACTGCATCATAATTTGCCTAATTAACTGTGATATAAAAAATTTTAGCGGACACCCCCCACCCTAGCAGTCTTTTTTATCAAGGGTAGATCTTGTCTGATGATTCTGGTAAACTTCTTCAAAATGGTGACCCAAGCTGGGCAAATTGTCCATGCATCATACCTTGACCTTGCCAAGGCATTTGATACACATGCACATATAATTAAACCTGTTAAATCAGCTGAAAATTAATACATAGATGGTTAGATGAAGAGCAAACTGGCTTGGGGGCAGAACACATATGCTGCGGATAGTGTGTGCATCTCCTGACACATGACCATGACTACTGTGGTCCCTAGAGATCTGTGCTGGGACATCTGCTATTGGGAATGTACTTCTCAGATCTCCAGCTATCAAATGATGATCTTTAGTTAACATAATTTCCTGATGATTGTAAGCTAAAAGTCATTGTCAAGCCCCCCTCTGACATACAGGCACTGCAACAGGACTTTACACTTGTCAATAACTGATGTGCAAAAATTGGTCTCAAAGTTAATGCTAAAAGGTGCAACAACATTGCATTCAGTAAGCAACCCCTAGCTCTAGATTATAGCATATATAACATATCACTCCAAAATGAGAAGGTAGTTTGAGACCTAGGAACTTGGGTGGCTTGCTCCATTATATTCCTCCATCATGTTGCAATGGTGGTAAGGAAATCCTTCTACCTTGTGCAATCCATAGCAAAAGGTATCATATCTAGGTCAAAAGGAGTCCTCACCTCCTTGTACTCTGCACTAGTTAGAGCCATCATAGTGTACAATGTACTTCACTAAGCATATCAAGTAATTGGAATGACCCCAAAGGTTCTTAACTAAAAAGAGGGCTTAAAAGACCTGAACTGCCATGAAAGACTGCAGGCTATATTTCTCTCTATTTGGTATCATATATTCTCATTACAGAGTAAGCCACAGTGGTGCAGCGGTAGCATTGTCGCCTCACAGCAAGAGGTTCTCCTGTTCGATTCTCAGCTGGAGAGCCTTCTGTGTGGAGTCTGCATGTCCTCCCCGCGGTCGAGTGGCATTCAAAAGACATGCATAAATGGGCGTGCCTTCGTTGAAGGTTGGGCATTGGGCTGGCACCTCAGCACCATAAAAGTCGACTGCCAATCATTAGCAGACCGGAGTTCTGCTGTGGCGACCCCTAACCGGGAAAAGCCGAAAGAAAACAACAACACTCTCATTACAGGTGATCTTTGCCTTGATTATAGAGCAATAGGGAATTCAGTTGTCCATGAACTCTAGCATTTTCAAAAATCAAACAGGCTCACTAATACTATGTACAGAGATCTAAATCTACTCCAACAAATAAATAGGACAATATGGACAGACAGATTTGTTACCCGTCATTAACCCATTCTACTGAACAAAATTTTCTCTCCAAATTAAACACGGTGACCCACTGTGTCCTTTTACAAAGGAGATGGACAACTGTATGGGTATTCAAAAACTCACCACTGGTATGACTGGCCTGGGCCTCCATGAAAGGGAGGTGAGGCCTAAGGGTTGTTATTGTAATAGCAGAAATTACCTCTTGGCTCATTTGCCTTGAATCTCATAAACTCCTAGGATCCTAAACAGAATAATTCAACACAAGACTGTTTTTAAGGGCTTATATCACTTTCCTGCAAGAATGGGTTGGGTTGATTCACGTAAATTATGTTGGCATGGATGCAGTCTTGTAGACTCTTGGTAACATATGTGGTGGGCATGATCATTTACTTATCCCTGGTGTGGGGAAAAACTAACATATTCTACATGACTGCCTCTTTTTATCCAATGTTTGTACTTAATTTGGACACTATGTAAACCTCCTATTGTTCCTCAAAAAAAATTACAAGTGTTATGCTTATCAAGTATTGTGACAAATACTAATTTTACCTATTTAAAACAGTGATTTAGTAAATAACTCCTGTTTTCCTTTACATGACAAATTTGTTTTCTTATTTCAGCTAACTAGAAAAAATGGATGTTGAGCAGTTAAGGGGATTTTTTTTCTTGGCGAGAAGAAAGGAAATGGTCGACTAAGGATATTCAATTTTTTCTCATCAAGTTAAACTGCATGCTATAATAATATATGTGCTTAACATAACCATAGATCCTTCTATTCCAGTGCATTCACTACAACATGGGAAAGGTCCTCAAGCAGCTTGTCGGATCTGACCCAGCAGTTTTAGTGCTCCAGCCTCGTGCCCCTTAAGAATTTCTCTTCCCATAATTTCCTTCTCTGCTTGGTTACCTCGGATCTCCTTGATGCCCAAGAACCTATATATATGTATCTGGAAAAATAAGGGCCAATTAAGTTCTTCTGGAAGATCCTTCAGGCCTTAGAAACATAGAATGGGGTAGGAGGGTGGGTTGTGGTATCAGAAGGACTGGAATGAATGGTTCTATCAATATGGTAAATATATAATTTTCATATTTTATTTATTCTGTGCATCCAATCAGACATGTGGTTCAGAAACTCAAGCTACAGGAACTCAAGGTTACACTATAGCAGGAGCCCTTTCAAGAAGGAAGCACTGAAGGATTTTCTAGCTCTGGAGGTGCAGTCCAACTTGTATTCATGGAAGACCAGGTAGCAGCTTTGCATTTGTTGTGTAATAAAGAAGCTATGAAAAAGGCTGTAGAAATCACCATAGATCTTGTGAAATGCACTTTTGGTTTGGAAGGGAGAGGTTTGTTGTAAGGACTGCAGACAAATGTGATGCAGTTTGGCAATTGTCTAATAAGTGAAACCTTGAATACCTTTCTCCCCAACTTAGTGTAAGCAAATGAAATGAAAGTGGCTCATCCTTTCCGAATAATTTTATTCTATAGAGGTAAAAACAAGGTTGCCTATACACATCCAAGGTATGCAGTATAGTTATTTATTTTTGTTTACTGGGGCAGTGCACTGATCTCACTGGAACATTTGCAGGCACAGTCCAGGTACATAGGATCACATAAGTAGGGTTGCCAGCTGTCCGTTCTTTGACCAGACTGCCCGGTTTTCTGACAAATTGTCTGGTTACCAATTTCATTCAAAACTGGACATGTGAAGTCCGGGTTTTGTGCCACACTACCACAGAGTGGCCCCATTAATTCCCGATTTTTGCTCAATTTTTTTTTTTTTAACCTGCAACTTTAAATTTACGGATGACATCACCACGCATCACCAGTATACATTACAGGGGCATGCATGTGACATCAGCTTTATAATGAGGCAGACTGTCTATTGGATTTGGTCGGTTGGTGATTTGAATTGTAATGGGAGGGAATAGAGCAGCAGCATCAGCGAGTAGAGTGCAGCTATCCGTACAACGTATGTTCTGCAAATCTGCAGAGTTCCCCCAGTGCCCACCCTTGCTTGCAGGCAGGATGATGACAACATTTACTTTTTCTGAGTCTGGCAGCTCAGCTTCCTCCAGGTAAGCAAAAAAGAATTAAAAACAATGCAGGTGTATTTAAGTGGGCAGACTATCACTGCCAGAGAGCTGATAACTTTTTAATGATTTCTTGTAGAATCAGCAACCTGAACCTGTCTATTATTAACTGTTACTATGTGTGGTCTGGCCTTCTCAGCGTGGTTAAAGTTTTATTGTTCTGAGGATCCATCCTCTCATAACTATTTTGTAGAGTCTGTTCATGCAAAACTATTTCATGGAATAAGGCTGTTGTATGGAAAGAAACTGAGCTTATTACACAGATCGTAAAGTTGTGGCCGTAATTTTACTAACTTGTTGGGGCATTGCCCTCTACAAAAGACATTAGTAATCTGGATGACTTGTCACTATGTAATCTGCTGTGATACTGTAAAGTAGGTGCACTATAGTATTTTCCAAATGCCAAGATGTCACCAATAAGTGAACTGAAAAACTCAGTGCTTATAAAATATTTTATTACATAAAAAACAAAGAAATGTTAAGCGCTTTCACCCATCACAATGTGGGCTTCTTCAGAACATTGTAATTGAGAACGCTAATGCTTAAATTTTAAAAATTGGCGCCAAACTTTTTTCTTTACAGCAACATACACATGCTATTCTTGCTACGCATATGTAACAATATAACCACTTGCATTTGCTACTAAGCTTACACACATTGATCTAAATATATATGAATTAACGTATATGTTACTACATTATATTTCTCCTTTTAAAAATTAATAAAACATTGACATGCAAAAATATGCATAAATAAATCCAATCTATCATAATAAAAAATCAATACTTGAAAAATGTATGCTTGAAAAGTACAATTATATGAACAAATAAAATCAATTGTCATGTTACAGTATATATAAAAAATTGTCATGTTACAGTATATATAAAAAGGCTATTTGTATACAATATTCACATGAATTGCCTCCTTGTAATAAGAATCATACTTTATGAGCATATCAGACCGCATACCTCACCCCTGTATAACATCTAAAGATCATTACATTTTTTATTTTTATTTTCATTATTAATATATTTTGTGCATTAACCCTTAGTGTTATCCACCTTATTTAATCGCCAAAATGGGTTTGCTAGAAATATGGTCATTAAGACCTGGTAATGCCACCACACTTCCTTGAACCCCAAAAGGGTTTTAAAAAAATGAATTTAGATTTGCTATATTAGAAACCATCAGAGTGGACCCCAGGGGAGGGGATTTTAAAACCCTTTTGGGGTTCAAGGAATTGTGGTGGCAACTATTATTGGATGTGGCCACATTACCAGGTCTTAATGACCATATTTTTAGCAAACCCATTTTGGCGATTAAATAAGGTGGATAATACTATGGGTTAATGCACAAAATATATTAATAATGAAAATAAAAATAAATGAAGTGTTTTATCTTAAGGAAGCTCTGACTTTATGGAAAGCTAGGTAGGGAAGAAATGAAGACAGACCAAGAAGTTCTGAAATTCTCTTAGCAGAAGTAATGGTTACCAGAAATATGATTTTCCATGAAAGAATCTTAATGCCTGCTAAGAAAGCTGGTTCAAAAGGTGGTTTTGAGAGAGTTACCAATACAAAATTTAAGTCCCATGGGGAACTGGATCCTTAATTGGTGATCTCAGAAGAAAGGGGCCTTTGAGAAATGCCTTACATAACTTGTGAGAAGTTAGGGAGCATTTCTGAAAGCCAGTATGAAAGGAATTAGCTGCCAACTGTACTTTCCTAGTGAAAAAAACTTGAACCTCAGTCAAAATAGAACAAGAAATCAAAGAACATTTGTTACAGATGCTGTAAAGGGGAAGATGTTCTGTGGGCATGAATCACTTCCACTCGCTGGGGTAAATCTTTCAGGTGGAGGCTTTCTGAGAAGTGAATGTTATTCAGATCTACTCCCAAGAAATGGACTCATCTTTTGCCATCAATAGAACTGGAAAAAAAAAGCTGTTAACTTTAGGTTATGGAGGTCTGGGTAAGGCTCCACAGAGGGCTGGGAGACCAGATCTGTAATTGAATCTAACTGGCTTTAGAAGGGGAACACAAATCTGTCTGGGCCAGTAGGGGGCTATGAGGATGATTGTTGCCTTGCACCTGCCTGCTTTCTGCAGAAATCTGGAAATTAGATGAAGATGAGAATATGTATAAAGGAGACTGGGGCCATTGTTGAAACAGAGCACCCCATGGTGGATATCCTTGAGAGGGATCAATTAACTGCTGCATGTGGTATTCTGAGGGGTGGCAAACAGATCACAGCAGGGAGTGCCCCAGTGGCTGAAGATTTTGTTGGCTAATACCAGAATGAGAGACCACTCATAAGGCATCAGAAGATCTGATGAATCTCTCTGCCAAACAACTGAAAAACCCAGGAATGTATGTTGTAGTCAGAAAGTGGTGGAAGGCCATTGCCCATTGCTAGCCCCACATGGCTTCCCATCATAAAGGGTAGGTTGTGGTCCTCCCTTGCTTGATGTACCAAAAACTATTATCAATTTTGCTGGATATCATTGTCCTGAGGGATGGAGTCCTGATATTTCTGCAACACTAGGAGGATGTGAAAGTTGGCCTCTTTGTCTGTTCACAAACTTTGGACCATCTCCATTTGAAATGCTCTCCCCAACACCCAAGGAATGATGCATCAGTGATCACTGTTGCTACTGGTAGCAGATTCATAAGTTCATAGGTTGGTACTAGGCTATCGGCCCTAAGGCCTATACAAGCCTAGCCATAACAATTCCCTGGGTATTTCTTCCCACAGTATTTACTTCCCTGAAACCGGTTCTGAAACTGACTGCCCATCCAAATTAAGGGGGAGTGTAACCACCACTGAAGATGTTTCCTGCATGAACTGGTGAAGGCAACTGTCAGAGAGAGAGTGAATATTCTGAAACAACCACTGTAAAATTCTCATGTGAAATCAGGAGAATTATACCATCTAAACTGAAGATTCCACCAACCCTAGGACTCTGACGATTAAGGCCGCTTTTGGATGGGAGCTACTTAATACAAGGTTGAACAGAACCTGAGGGGTCTGTATCCTGTCCTGCAGATGAGAGATAACTGAGAGAGTGGTATCTAGCTGACAGCCTAGGAACACCAGCCTCTGAGTATGAGTCAGATTTGGCTTGAGAATGTTCATGAAGATGCCTAGGGATTTGCAAAGACAAATAATAAAATTTCTGACCTGCACAAGTGACTCCACTGAGGGGGCAGCAAGGAGACAGTCATCCATGTAAGGGAAAATGTTGCATTCCTAGAGTCATAAGATGAGCTGCTATGAAAGCCATGCATTTGGTGAACACACTGGGGTCTGTGGTGAAAACAAATGATAGCTCTCTGCATTGGTAATGATGGGTCCCGATTCAGAACATTAAAAGATTCCTGACTCCTGTGTTACTTTTATGTGGAAATAAGTGTCCTGGAGATCCACTGAGCACATCTATTCATTTTCTCTGCAGCTGTGTAAGATAATTTGAATAGTTGCCATCCTGAATTGTGTCTTTCTGACATAAATGTTCAAATGCTGAGGTCCAGGATGGGCTTGCGGCCCTTGCAGATCTCTGAAACCAAAAAGAATCTGGAATAAAATCATGACATTATCTGATCTGGAAGGACATTGTGAATGTCTCTTTTTGCCAGCAGGGAGGAACTGTCCTTTAATGTGGCCGTTGGCTTGGTTGGGTGGGATGTCCAACAGCAATAACTGTGGGGAAGTTCAAAAATGGTATGTAGTAGCCTGTGGATATTATCCTTCCTAATGTCTCAGGTAATGATGAACCATGAGTCTGGGAAGAGAGACAAATGTCTCCTGATTGCCTCCAGAGTGGAGCAGTTGGGCAGGTCTTCAGGGGTTCTGAGGTCTTCTATTGGAGAAAGGCTTATGATACCCCTGGTTCTGCAGACCTCCTCATCCTTTCGGGCCTGCAACCATTGAAGGGGCCACCTCTACCATGATTGGCCCTATCTGAGGGCAAGTTGGATTGACA